>NC_142801.1:53298367-53323403 GCF_049724085.1 Artemia sp. Qi Xiang Cuo | reverse complement strand
CAATCAACCATGACATCATCTGTCACACGTGATCTTGTTTTTGAAACATCCATCAAAGTGAGAAAAATCCTGTTTTTCCATTCTCACTGACAAAAAACATAAAACATCCATAAATTGCTGTACTCGTCCCTTTTTTTCTCATTCTCACTGACAAAAAACATAAAACAGACATAAATTGATGTTGACATCCATGAAAAACATCAAATAAATTGAACAACACTCATAACCGTCCAAAAAAACATCCATCAAAGTGAGAAAAATCATGTTTTTTCAAGTGAGGAAAATTCAGTTTTTTCATTCTCAGTGAGAAAACCATAAACCACGTGGTTCTCGTGGGACTATAAGATAGCTTTCTACTACAGCCAACTAAAACCTGGGGGTAAGTGTTGTAAATTAGGCCCTGGGCGCATATAAGATTTCTATGGGTTCGATGGCAGTATAAACTTTGGAGGGGGCTCATTCGATTGGAAATCAGAAGTCATAGTGCCCTTTTTAGGAGTCAAAAGTAATCGGAGGGCAAACAGCCCCCCACCTTTTTCCCCCAAATGCATCTGATAAAAACTTTATTCCCAGTTCAAGGATTAGATAACAAAACCCGGGGTGGAGACCCCCTCCCCTAGGGCCTAGCGGCAAGAGTTGTAAGTTATGCCCTGGGGGCATATATGGTTTTTATGGAAGGGCTGCTCGTATGAACTTCAGAGGGGGTTCATTTGATTTGAAATTGAAAGTTTTAGTTCACTTTTTAAGATTCAAAAGAGATCGGAGGTCAACTAGCCCCCTGCTCCATGGTCTTTTTTTCCCAAACCCATCCAATAAAAATTTTTCGATAGCCATTTTATTGAAATTAGTTCAAACATCAGATAACAAAAATTCTAGGGTCGACACAACACCCTAGAACCCAGTGGCAAGTGTTTAAGTTATGCCCTGGAGTAGTAAGGGTGTACGCACTTCCACCAGTGCTTGCGTAATTTGTCTTATTTCTATCATATACAAGAATATACAGTACAGTTTCATGTGCACATTGTAAAAAGCGACCAAACCTTTGCCTATAAAGTGAACAAACACGTTTTGAGAGTATAATTGAGATTATATAACGCGACCAGACTGGTTATTGCTATTGATTTCAAACTTACATGGAATTTCACAAGAATATATAGTGTGGTTTGACGTGCACATTGTAAAAAGCGAGCAAAACTTTACCTATAAAGTGGTCAGACACGGTTTGAGAGTATAATTGAGATTGTATAACGCAAGCAAACTGGTTTTGAGGCACTTTCATCATAACAATTTTTTTTTTTAACTAGAAACTAGAAATTATCAAATGGCGTATTTAGGAATGATTTTTTAGGAAAAGCTGTCTATCACCCATGCATTATCCAGTGTTCCATTTCTTTGAAGTATGTGCTATCAGATGGGCTTTTGATTTTTTTGGACAATTGCCTTTAGTCAAGACTAGTTTGTTAGGAATATGTCGTTAGATAGCATTTGCGAATTGGATCGAATGAAGGTGGAGAAAAAAGGGGTTTAGCATTTACGAATTGGACTCTACGAACGATATTAATTGAATAATAGGGAAAAAACAGAGCTACGTTAGGTTGGAGTTGCACGGGGGTTGAGTTGCATGAGGGTTCAGTTAAAGATATCTCAGTTGCACGAGGGTTCAGAAGCACGGGGGTTCAGTTGCTTGGGGTTCAGTTACACGGGGATTCAGTTACAATGGCGTGTCTTAGAGTAGTTATAGTTCTGTACTGTGGCATGAATTGCTTGTGAAAAACCCAAATGAATGACTTGAAATAAAATTTTTAACGAGAAATGTCTGAAATTCGTTTTTGGGGAGATGGGGGGATGACAGAGTGGATGTTTTAGACTAGTGATTTTGCTGTACTGTGGCACGAATTGCTTGCGAAAAACCCAAATGAATGACTTGAAATATACATTTTAACGAGAAATGTCTGAAAAGTGTTTTTGGGGAGATGCGGTGATGACAGAAGCGTGTCTTAGAGTAGTTATAGTTCTGTACTGTGGCACAAATTGCTTGTGAAAAACCCAAATGAATGACTTGAAAACAAATTTTTAACTAGAAATGTCTGAAAAGTGTTTTTGGGGAGATGGGGCGATGACAGAAGCGTGTTTTTGAGTAGTTATAGTTCTGTACTGTGGCACGAATTACTTGTGAAAAATCCAAATGAATGACTTGAAATAAAATTTTTAACGAGAAATGTCTGAAAAATTTTTTTTGGGGGGAGGGGGTGGGTATGGGGCGATGACAGAGTGGATGTCTTAGACTAGTGATAGTGCTGTACTATGGCACTAATTGCTTGCGAAAACCCGAATGAATGACTTGAAATAAAAATTTTAACGAGAAATGTCTGAATAGTGTCTTTTGGGGAGATGGGGCAATGACAGAAGCGTGTCTTAGAGTAGTTATAGTACTGTACTGTGGCACGAATTGCTTGTGAAAAACCCAAATGAATGACTTGAAATAAAATTTTAACGAGAAATGTCTGAAAATTGTTTTTTGGGAGATGGGGCGATGACAGAGTGGATGTCTTAGACTAGTTATAGTGCTGTACTCTGGCATGAATTGCTTGTGAAAAACCCAAATGAATTAGTTGAAAATAAAGTTTTAACAAGAAATGTCTGAAAAGTGTTTTTGGGGAGATGGGGCGATGACAGGAGCGTGTCTTAGAGAAGTTATAGTTCTGTACTGTGGCACGAATTGCTTGTGAAAAACCCAAATGGATGACTTGAAATAACATTTTTAACGATAAATATCTGAATATAGTTTTTGGGGGGATGGGGCGATAACAGAGTGGATGTCTTAGACTAGTGATAGTGCTGTACTGTGGCACGAATTGCTTGCGAAAAACCCAAATGAATGATTTGAAATAAAAATTTTACGAGAAATGTCTGAAAAGTGTTTTTGGGGAGATGGGGCGATGACAGAGTGGATGTCTTAGACTAGTTATAGTGCTGTACTCTGGCATGAATTGCTTTCGAATACCCGGATGAATTACTTGAAAATAAAGTTTTAACACGAAATGTCTGAAAATTGTTTTTGGGGAGATGGGGCGATGACAGAAGCGTTTCTTAGAGTAGTTATAGTTCTGTATTGTGGCACGAATTGCTTTTGAAAAACCCAAATGAATGGCTTGAAAATAAAGTTTTAACAAGAAATGTCTGAAAAGTGTTTTTTGGGGAGATGGGGCGATGACAGAAGCGTGTCTTAGAGTAGTTATAGTTCTGTAATGTGGCATGAATTGCTTGTGAAAAACCCAAATGAATGACTTGAAATAAAATTTTTAACGAGAAATGTCTGAAAATTGTTTTTGGGGTGATTGGGCGATGACAGAGTGGATGTCTTAGACTAGTGGTAGTGCTGTACTGTGGCACGAATTGCTTGCAAAAAACCCAATGAATGACTTGAAATAAAAATTTTAACGAGAAATGTCTGAAAAGTGTATTTGGGGAGATGGGGCGATGACAGAAGCCTGTCTTAGAGTATTTATAGTGCTGTATTCTGGCATGAATTGCTTTCGAAAACCTGGATGAATTACTTAAAAATAAAGTTTTAACAAGAAATGTCTGAAAAGTGTTTTTGGGGAGATGGGGCGATGACAGAAGCGTGTCTTAGAGTAGTTTTAGTTCTGTACTGTGACACGAATTGCTTGTGAAAAACCCAAATTAATGACTTGAAAATAAAATTTTAACAAGAAATGTCTGAAGTATTTCTAGTGAGTTGGGGCAAGGACAACAGTATGTCTTAGTGCATTGCTAGTGCTGTTCTCTGGCACGACTCTCGTGGGAAAAGCAAAAATGAAGAACTTGTAAAAAAAGTTTTAACCATTACAGTAGGAAAAGTGTTTCGTTAGATATTGGGCAAGGACACCAGCGTGTCTTAGAGTAGTTATAGTTATGTATTGTGGCACAAATTGCTTGTGAAAAACCCAAATGAATGACTTGAAATAAAATTTTTAACGAGAAATGTCTGAAAAATTTTTTTTGGGGGGAGGGGGTGGGTATGGGGCGATGACAGAGTGGATGTCTTAGACTAGTGATAGTGCTGTACTATGGCACTAATTGCTTGCGAAAACCCAAATGAATGACTTGAAATAAAAATTTTAACGAGAAATGTCTGAATAGTGTCTTTTGGGGAGATGGGGCGATGACAGAAGCGTGTCTTAGAGTAGTTATAGTACTGTACTGTGGCACGAATTGCTTGCGAAAAACCCAAATGTATGACTTGAAATAAAATTTTTAACGAGAAATGTCTGGAAATTGTTTTGGGGGAGATAGGGGGATGACAGAGTGGATGTCTTAGACTAGTTATAGTGCTGTACTCTGGCATGAATTGCTTGTCAAAAACCCAAATGAATGACTTGAAAATAAAGTTTTAACAAGAAATGTCTGAAAAGTGTTTTTGGGGAGATGGGGCGATGACAGGAGCGTGTCTTAGAGAAGTTATAGTTCTGTACTGTGGCACGAATTGCTTGTGAAAAACCCAAATGGATGACTTGAAATAACATTTTTAACGATAAATATCTGAATATAGTTTTTGGGGGGATGGGGCGATAACAGAGTGGATGTCTTAGACTAGTGATAGTGCTGTACTGTGGCACGAATCGCTTGCGAAAAACCCAAATGAATGATTTGAAATAAAAATTTTACGAGAAATGTCTGAAAAGTGTTTTTGGGGAGATGGGGCGATGACAGAGTGGATTTCTTAGACTAGTTATAGTGCTGTACTCTGGCATGAATTGCTTTCGAATACCCGGATGAATTACTTGAAAATAAAGTTTTAACACGAAATGTCTGAAAAGTGTTTTTGGGGAGATGGGGTGAGGACAGCAGCGTGTCTTACAGTAGTTATAGTTCTGTACTGTGGCACGAATTGCTTGTGAAAAACCCAAATGAATGACTTGGAAATAAAGTTTTAACAAGAAATGTCTGAAAAGTGTTTTTGGGGAGATAGGGCAATGACAGAAGCGTGTCTTAGAGTAGTTATAGTTCTGTACTGTGGCATGAGTTGCTTGTGAAAAACCCAAATGAATGACTTGAAATAAAATTTTTAACGAGAAATGTCTGAAAATTGTTTTTGGGGGGATGGGGCGATGACAGAGTGGATGTCTTAGACTAGTGATAGTGCTGTACTGTGGCACGAATTGCTTGCAAAAAACCCCAATGAATGACTTGAAATAAAAATTTTAACGAGAAATGTCTGAAAAGTGTATTTGGGGAGATGGGGCGATGACAGAAGCCTGTCTTAGAGTATTTATAGTGCTGTATTCTGGCATGAATTGCTTTCGAAAACCTGGATGAATTACTTAAAAATAAAGTTTTAACAAGAAATGTCTGAAAAGTGTTTTTGTGGAGATAGGGCGATGACAGAAGCGTGTCTTAGAGTAGTTTTAGTTCTGTACTGTGACACGAATTGCTTGTGAAAAACCCACATGAATGACTTGAAAATAAAATTTTAACGAGAAATGTCTGAAAAGTGTGTATGGGGAGATGGGGCGATGACAGAAGCGTGTCTTAGAGTAGTTATAGTTCTGTACTGTGGCACGAATTGCTTGTGAAAAACCCAAATGAATGACTTGAAAATAAAATTTTAACGAGAAATGTCTGAAAAGTGTGTTTGGGGAGATGGGGAGATGACAGTAGCTTGTCTTAGAGTAGTTATAGTGCTGTACTCTGGCAAGAATTGCTTGCAAAAACCAGAATGAATGAATTGAAATAGATTTTTTAACAAGAAATGTCTAAAAAGTGTTTTGGGGGAGATGGGGCGATGACAGAGTGGATGTCTTAGACTAGTTATAGTGCTGTACTCCGGCATGAATTGCTTTCGAAAACCCGGATGAATTACTTGAAAATAAAGTTTTAACAAGAAATGTCTGAAAAGTGTTTTTGGGGAGATGGGGCGATGACAGAAGCGTGTCTTAGAGTAGTTATAGTTCTGTACCGTGGAACGAATTGCTTGTGAAAAACCCAAATGAATGACTTGAAATAAAATTTTTAACGAGAAATGTCTGAAAATTGTTTTTGGGGAGATGGGGGGATGACAGATTTTAAATCTTAGACTAGTGATACCGCTGTGCTGTGCACGAATTGCTTGCAAAAAACCCAAATGAATGACTTGAAATCAAAATTTTAACGAGAAATGTCTGAAAAGTGTTTTTTGGGGAGATGGGGCGATGACAGAAGCGTGTCTTAGAGTAGTTATAGTTCTGTACTGTGGCACGAATAGCTTGTAAAAAAACCAAATGAATGACTTGAAATAAAAATTTTAATGAGAAATGTCTGAAAATTATTTTTGGTGAGATGGAGCGATGACAGAGTGGATGTCTTAGACTAGTTATAGTGCTCTACTGTGACACGAATTGCTTGCGAAAAACCCAAATGAATGACTTGAAATAAAAATTTTAGCGAGAAATGTCTGAAAAGTATCTTTGGGGAGATGGGGCAATGACACAAGCGTGTCTTGGAGTAGTTATAGTGCTGTACTGTGGCACGAATTGCTTGTGAAAAACCCAAATGAATGACTTGAAAAAAAATTTAACGAGAAATCTCTGAAAAGTGTTTTTGGGGAGATGGGGCGATGACAGAGTGGATGTCTTAGACGTGCGCGCACGTAACCTATTCTAAATTAACCTTAAAAAATGAAATAAAGCTATGTCAACTTTGCATGTCTCTCTCACTATGTATGCGCCGTCGCGGTGTACACACCATGTCTTTCTCGGTTTTTGTTTCGAAATCTACGTATTTCTATGTGTTTTTATATCTCTCACTCTTTTTGTCTGTGTGTCTGGGCGGGTGTTTGCTTATTCCAATGCATGTCTGGCCGCTCTAAGTGAACTAAAATTAACTCAACTTTTTGAATATCTCTCTCACTATGACTGTGTGTCTGAGCGGGTGTAGTGCCATCTATAACCGATCTAACCTAAATTCAACGTAACGACGCATGAAGTCAAAATGAATAGAACTTGAATTTTATGACTGTTATCTGATGTATCCGATAAAAACTTTGAAAATGAATTTATTCTTTCTGGTACTTAGATTTTGTCAACTTTTTCCTATGTATCCGAGAAATGGATGTTGATATAGAATTTAATCACTCTTTTACTTAGATTTTGTGAAATTGCTGTATTGTCTGTCTAGGAAGCGACTTCAATCGATAATGAATGTTAATAAAGAATTTGTTCAATTTTTTTTTCACAATTTCCTGAATTAAATTTCTATATTGTATATCCAAGAGGTGAATTCAAGAAAGAGTTTGTTACTTACTTACTTACAATTTTTTCATAATGGCATAATGACATATCCAACAACGGATGTTGATAAAGAATTTATTCATTCTGATACTTAGAGTTTTTCAATGTTATCCCATGTGTCTGACAATAGATGTATGCAAATTCTTTTTCTTACATCTCCGATGTTTTAATAGATATTCTAAACGTTTGATATGCTAGCTTACTCTAAAAATAATGAACACACAACAATGTAATGCATAATATATTTTTAATGAAATAATGCTATGTAGAATATTAATACAAAAATACATTATGATACATTATCAATATCAATGATCAACTTTGAACATTTTGAATCTGTTCCATAAAATAGTTCAACATGTTCTCTCTCGATATTGTAGCTATTGTCTTCTCTTAGTTCGTAATCAGTAGAATAATCATTATTCAATTTTGAGTCATACACAATTTTTACTGGTGCGTCATCAACAGGCTCAATATGCTTTTCGTCTTTGGTATTATTTGGTTCATTGACCGTTTGAGCAATGGCAGTAACGTTTGCTGGTGCTTTGTTTATTATCGTTCATCTTTATAATCCATAGTGATATTTTCTGCCAATGCCCTTTTCATTTTTCTGGTAATTTCACTGTCTGTTATCACATAATTCTTCCAAAGGTAACATTTCCGGCATGTAGACATGATGTGGTTTATGATATTAGTAGAGGAGTAGACCTTTTCCTTTTTTTGACCTTCCGTTGATTGCTAATACCCGAAAGCTGACGATTGGATGTATCAGTAGGTAATGTGTTACCTGCAATAGCAGCAAGGAGTTGTCCTCTATCATCAACGATTATTTTTATGTTGGTATTCTCTTTGAGTGCAATCATCTCTGGAGATCTGAATCTCGCATATCCACCAACATAAGAGTTGAATTCTTTCGGTACTCCAAAGAAATTTAATTCCTTACTGTCATGACAATGCATGCATACATATCCAATAGTGCTACCAATTATACTTGTTTCATAGTTTAAATACTTCCCTTTGTCGGCATTCAATGCTAAAATTACATTGACATGTGAACAAACTTTATTAAAATGCTCCATCTTCACTTTTTTTTAAAGATATGCCTTATGTGTTTATCGTTCCACTGCATAAAAAATACTGATTTAATACATACAATAGACTAGGTAGTGTCGATAACCGGACATAGAATACCAGTGGGAAAGCCACATCGTGTCTCTGAGCAATAGAGTACAATTGTTAGAGCCGTAAGCATATTTTGTCATTTTAAGATACGTACAAAAAAAATAAAAAAATAAAATAAAGTTGAGTAATTTCGAAGTTTAAAAAAAAAAGTTTGTTTTTATGAAAAAAATATTGAATTAGAACCATCAGTCCTCGTCATTATGAGTATCCAAAACTGGACTTAAGTTTCACATTTGAACTAGAGATTTCATCTCACAATATTACAATATTACCCCCTCCCCCCGGATACATACTCCTGTCATCGCCCCATCTCCCCAAAAATACTTTTCAGACCATTATCGCAAACAATTTTATTTCAAGTCATTCATTTGGGTTTTTCGCAAGCAATTCCTGCCACAACACAGCACTATAACTACTCTAAGACACGCTTGTGTCATCGCCCCATCCCCCCAAAAAAACTTTTCAGACATTTCTCGTTAAAATTTTTATTTCAAATCATTCATTTGGGTTTTTTGCAAGCAATTCGTGCCACGGTACAGCACTATAACTAGTCTAAGACATCCACTCTGTCATCGCCCCATCCCCCAAAAAACAATTTTCAGACATTTCTCGTTAAATTTTTTATTTCAAGTCATTCATTTGGGTTTTTCGCAAGCAATTCGTGCCACAGTACAGCACTATAACTAGTCTAAGACATCCACTCTGTCATCGCCCCATCTCCCCAAAAACAATTTTCAGACATTTCTTTTTAAAAATTTTTTTTCAAGTCATTCATTTGTGTTTTTCACAAGCAATTCGTGCCACATCACAGCATTTTAACTACTCTAAGACACGTCTCTGTCATCGCCCCATCTCCCCAAAAACACTTTTCGGAGATTTGTCGTTAATTTTTTTTTCAAGTCATTCATTTGGGTTTTTCACAAGCAATTCGTGCCACAGTACAGCACTATAACTAGCTCTAACACACGCTTTTGTCATCGCCCCATCTCCCCAAAAACACTTTTCAGACATTTCTCGTTAAAATTTTTATTTCAAGTCATTCATTTGGGTTCTTCGCAACCAATTCGTGCCACAGTACAGCACTATAACTAGTCTAAGACATCGCACTCTGTCATCGCCCCATCTCACCTAAAACAATTTTCAGACATTTCTCGTTCAAAATTTTATTTCAAGTCATTCATTTGGGTTTTTCACTACTCTATAACTACTCTAAGATAACTTTCTGTCATCACCCCATCTCCCCAAAAACACTTTTCAGACATTTCTCGTTAAAATTTTTATTTCAAGTCATTCATTTGGGTTTTTCGCAAGCGATTCGCGCATTAGTACAGCACTATCAATAGTCTAAGACATCCACTCTGTCATCGCCCCATACCTCCCCCCCCAAAAAAAATAATTTTCAGACATTTCTCGTTAAAAATTTTATTTCAAGTCATTCATTTGGGCTTCTCAAAAGCAATTTGTGCCACAATACATAACTATAACTACTCTTAAGGCACGCTTCTGTTATCCTCCCATCTCCCCAAAAACACTTTTCAGACATTTCTCGTTAAAACTTTATTTTCAAGTAATTCATCCGGGTTTTCGAAAGCAATTCATGCCAGAGTACAGCACTATAACTACCACTCCTTTTATTTGAATCCAATTACCAATCAAGTTATCGTACATGGAGTAACCTCCGCTCTCTCTGATTGGCCCTAAAAAATGGGTGTTGCCTCAATACCAAGTCTGCTTGCGTTATATAATCTCGACTATAGTTTCAAAACGTGTTTGACCACTTTATAGGTAAAGGTTTGCTCGCTTTTTGCAATATGCACGTCAAACTGCACTGCCTCAGGCGTAGGTTTCAAACCTTACACACTATCATGATGAACGAAGTTGCTAAAGACATGTTTTTTTTATCACTTTGCTTGGAAAGGTACCAAGGAAGTATAGGTGTGAGAGGATACTCACTCTCTTTGAAAAGGTGTAAAGCATTAAGCAAATAGTATGGTCCTAGGGCAGTAAGCAAATAGCATGGGGATTCCTATACGTCTTGTAGAATCCATATGACATTGTGAGGGGATACTCACTCTCTTTGAAAGGGGTATAGGTCTCGTAGAAATGTTTTCCTATACGTCTTGTAGAATCCAGAAGGCGCAATCTACTTACGATTTTTTTTTTCACTAAATTGCACAATCTAATACAATATGCGAGAGAAGTTATGAGTGTTTCAACCTTATCTTTATCATGGGTAATTTCGGTTCTAGGCGTTTACCCCCCCCCCCAGAAAATATCCCCTCGTGGAAAATAAGGCTTTCCAAATTTGAGAGTTTTATTTTTCTAATTTCCGTAGGGGGGAAAAATTTTGGAACTTGTGTATCATGCGCCTCTCACTCAAGTTTACGATGTGTAAAATTAGAGCACATCTGTTTTTTTGTTAGTTTCTTTGTTACTTTAGAAACAATTTTGGGCTATATATTCGCACATTAGGGGGGGGGAGGGCAAAGTATTGCGGGTCCGCATGTAAAATGTGTTTGGTACAATTATTCTGCATATTAGATAGATAGATAAATAAGTGTACTAGCTCCGGAGGATCGTTATCCTATCAACATACCGTTCCTTCTCCGCCTTGCAGAAAACAAAAGCTCATATAGGAGCGACACCAATGGCTGGCGAAAGAAGAGGTCCCAAAACGACTTTCAGGACAATTGAGACCTAAGTCAAGTAGGTCAGGTCATCCTGAATGTGTAGGTTCCCTGTGAAGGTTTGCACTCCCTGTATACGTTTCTGGTAGATTATTTTTCTACAGTCCTGAGATTTAGCTTTATGCATTCACTGAAAATGATCTCAGACTTAGTCTTATCAATATCATAATCCTGGCTCAGTAAGTAGATGGATACAAAACGGATGAATCCAATGATGTATATATATATATTGTCCTTTTGCAGCAAGCTATAGAACTGTAAAAGTGTCGCAAAATCGTACGTTTCACAGGGAACATAGGCCTTAGTCAAAGGAGCATGGAAAACAGAACAATGGTTGTACTCATAGTAAAAATAGATATTATTATTGCGTCGCTATATGATGGAAAATGATGTCATGCAGACAAATAAAAACGAAAGGGAAAGATAATATGGTGTTAAATACTGGTGCTGGATAATTTGGTTTCTAGCCAACACTGGCTCTTTATACAACGGTACACTAATTGAGAAAAAAGGGGCTGTACCTCCTGTGGGGAAAAATGAGAAAGAAAATGATAAAAGAATAAGAGAATTTCAATACTGCTCCTGCTGAAATACGATGGTTGCGAGTTTTGAACTCTGAGGTCTGAAAAACACTTTCAAATACGGCAAATCCACTGATAAAAGTTTTATTCTGGTATGACATTTTCTTAGGATTTTTTTTGCCCTCTTCTCAAAATTCCACACATTTTATTTCTACAATGAAAATAAAAGTTAGAAAATTACAGCATTACCCACTATTTTTTGACCATCAGAATTTAACCCCAAATGTTTTTCACTAAAAAGTTCTTTCTGAACTTTCATTTCGAAACTTTGCTTTCTGTGGACTGTGCACAACTCTTTAGTAAGTTGAATCTAGGATAGGTCTACAACCGTGGGAAGCAAATCGAGGAGTCTGCACCATAGGTTCCCAGTATTGATGTGAGTCCAGGGATGGACTTGATTCAGAGGATAACTTGTCCTGGGTTTATCCTTGATTAACAGTTACTCTGAAAGCGTCCGTTTCAAACTTTGAAGACAGTCATCAAGATTCAATAAACACGAAGAAGGTTGAGTCACCCACTTGATGTTCGGAACTTGTGTGCTTTATAATTAGGCTGCTTCAAGGTTTAAAGTTCTATTCAAAGTGTTTCTCAAATACAAATTTCTTGGAAAACGAAAGGTCTGTAATACGAAATCCTGAAAATGCAAGTACAATGCCGTCTCCCAGTACAAGTTCATTAAATTATACGATTTTACAAAAATACTTTCGGTGAATGGAAGGCGTTAATGACTCTTGCAGATACTAAACTTTAAATTCTTAAATAGATTTTGTTTTTTTTTATTGGTTTTGACTGTTTTGAGTAATGTAACGTTCGTCAGAAAAAAAAAATTTCTAGGTAAATTTTTGAAATGTGATATAATCCGAAGAGGATTGAACAAACCATGACGAGGAATTCCATTGTAGGGAAACCCTAGGGCGGGCAACACACATTCTAATGTGTAAAATGTTTCGCTTCTTGTCATAACAACCCTTTTCCAAAACTTTCCTAACACTGCTTAAAAACTAATGACTGGGCGAGACAGATGCAAGAGAGGGATGGGTGGGGGGGGGCTCTAGCCTATTCTCCCTGCCAAAATGTGAAATGTTCCTTATTTTTCCGTATTTTGCTACATGTTCATATAACCCGCAGGTTTTTGCACTTTTTTTTCGAATTTGCTCACCCCTCACCCACAATACCTGCGTATAGTCCTGCCATGTACCCCTGGAAATGGTGGCCCTGCCTGCTCCCCCTTTTCATGGTTTATTAATATGACTTGTATTTACTCCCAAAGAAAGAAAGGTACTGTTCTTTAACCGGGCTCTTTTATATAGTGCTAGTTTGGTTAATGCTAATGAAATAAAATAGGATGAATATATAATAGTTTAGTAACAAATTTGGGCTATATATTTTGGGGGTGGAGGCAAAGCATAACAGATATTAAATACGTAACCTAACCTAACCTAGGTACCTCTTTCCCCCCCAAAAAAAACCCAAAACACAACACTTTAAATATCTTATACACAATTAAAACCACGCTATACATTGTATTTCTCTACAGCGGTGTCTTGTATCATCCCGTAAAAACGGGTTTTTCAACGCGTCTCGAGTTTGAGATATAAAAAGAGCCCGGTTAATAGAACAGTACCGAAAGAAATCCTGAGGTGCCTTTACTTCTTCTCTTTTAAAATAGATTAGAAAAATAGTAGTCTTCTTAAAACAGAATGTCAACCTTGAATACGACCGTAGCGCATGATGGGAATTAGGGGTTTGACCTCCTAATGCTTAAGCAGTTCTTAATAGCCGTCTGCTTTAAATGAGGCCGTTCTTCCGAGTATTCTCTTTTTATATAGCTTAAATTAATAATCTCTATCCTCTCCTCCCTCAACAAGCAATACGAGAGTTTCAAAATGAAAATAAACGTAGTTTATGTCAAGTAGTGCGTGTCGCCCTCCTTTACACTATTCCCTCTATTGCTTATTTGAGAATGCGACTGGATAAATCTCAGTTAAAAACGAAACGCATGTTTTGAAAAAGAACACAAAGGCGCTAGTAAAAAAAAAATAAATAAATAAATAAAAAATAAAAAAAAATAGCGAGCGCATGGTAAGTTTTCTTCAAGATTAAAATTAGAGAGCAGCGGAATCTGCAAAGCAGCAGATCCATACCCATCGTCACTACTAGGCTCAAAAATCCCTCTAATCAATTTAAAACCCACAAGCTCTGCCATAATCCCATTCAGAGTAAAAAGTACAAATGCTACCTTTTACCAGCCATTTATCAGGATTACCAAATTCCATCTATTCATCGAGGGTATAATGCGGCAAAGAGATTATTATTAGACATTTATTTCACAATTTACTTTGACATGATGGACTTTGGTTTTGTGTGATTCTACCCAAATTCTCACATTTTACGTTAAAGCAGAGAATGACAAATAAATCAAGAGATTCGTCGGAAGATGTATCGGCTGTTAGAAGGGAGCCACTAAATTAAGTTTCACACGGAAGATTAAGCGTATGGAAAGACAATCAATTTTTACGACAGTAAAAAAAGTGCAATCATTTTATTAGAGTAATTCAGTATTTATAACGGTTAATTCAAGTCCAATAAAAACGATTTGCTATTAGATTTACTTTTTAATGTTTGATCGAGATAGATCCCTAGGTGGAATAGAACAAGAAACGGGACCACACATAGGACTATCCATGTTTCCGTCTTGGGGATGGAGATTGAGCTGCACTGCATGTTCTTTGAAAACTATTCGGGCGATGCAAGTCTTCTCCTAATGTTTGCCCAATAAAGGTAGTGTTTATTTTTGTTTTGATCAAAGGGTCTGTCATACAAAAATGCAATGTCGGTAATTATGTTTGAATCCGATATTCTGATACTTTGAATCTTATTCTGTATATATACTACCATGAATGTCCAAAATCTGGTTAATGTCGACATTCGTCGGTAAGTCCGAAATTCCCTTTTCTCTACTTAGATTGAATTAGCTTTGCGAGTCAGCTTTTTCGGTCTTATGCAAGCTATGATGGTACAAGTTGAAGTTAGGTTAGAACATGTTAGTTTAGGTTAGGTTCAATTTCGTTATAGACATCAGCAATGGGTTAAAAACCTAACGTAATCTGATCAAACCTAATTTTAATTAAATCAATTTGAATTAGAATCAAGTAGTTGCGGGCATCAAGCCATGGCTAATAATAGAAAAAGCCAAGACAGATAGTCCGAGTGAGTGAGAGGCAAATCTGGCATAAACCCTTTTTAGGATTGTATAAAAATGATGTCATTTCATTTTTCAATAGATAAGTCATCATCCTAATCATCAAACCTTGCATTAAATTAGAAACGTTGGCCGGCAACGCTGACAAAATCCAAGGAGAAAACAAGGTATATCGGACATTCACCGGTGAATGTCGACATTAAGCAATCTCGCACATCCACGGTGACATATATAATACTTATGATCAGATATATATTAAGGGTCAGCGTATAATTATGTCTGTAATAAACTATTTCAGACAGACATAGAAGAGAGAGTTGCAGAGCCGGAATACAGAAGGCAATGCGGCTTCTCCCCTCTCTTCATCATCATCAGCTTCAGTAACCGACGTAAGGGTTTCAGGCAAAAACTCCAGCTATCATTATGGCTACATCAATTTCAACCATGTAAGACCAACTCAGAGTTAATGAATATATAGACATGGTAGTTCCCATTTTCTTATAAAAATGATTATTGAAAATGGTTGGTTAAAAATAGACATTAAGCTTTGATCGGTTTGAAAAATGTTACTCGATGCTGAGATTCACTTTAGCCTGTAGACCCATCCCTGAAAGTTTCATTTTGGCTACCTAACCCCTTTCTGAGATAGCCAAAAGTAGTTAAAGTAGAATTCTACCCCGCCTCTTTTCCAATAAAAGAATTGGTGAGCATACTGAGCAATACCTCATTAGGCAGCGAAAACCTGTTTTTCATATAGCATATTTCAGATTTCGATGCGGTCTTTCTCACGTGTTTACTGGATTTTAAACAAGTACCAAATAATTACTTTCGGTGCTTGTCTAGAACCCGGTATGACCGCGAGAATTGTATTGCGAAGATCAGATAGGCATTGTCCGGTAATTCATATGAGACGCTGTATAAACAAAGGGTTTCTCCCTCCGGGAACTATATTTAAACTTTAGTTTTTTGGGGTTTAGGGGGACTAAAAGGTACCTAGGTTGGGTTAGGCTAGGTTACGTACTTAATATATGCTATTCCCCCCCCCCTAATGTGCAAATATATAGCCCAAATCTGTTTCTGAACTATTATATTTTTATCCTGTTTTGTTTTATTTCATTAGCATTTACGAAAATTCACTTCTCGTGTGCTTACCGGATTCTAGACAAGTAACTTACTTTCATTGCAATCGCGTCCCACTCAACCCCCCTCCCCCTATACCCTACGTGCAATTGTTTCCGAATTTTCGGATTTGAATTAATTTTTGTGCTTAGTTCTATTCTACAATTGGTTTAGATTGCCGAATGAAGCTAATTTGAAAAAAAAGAGCAAACTTCAAAGTAGCCCAGGAAAATCTGACCCCATTAAGGGAAAGACTGGCACACAATTAAGACGGCAGTGAGTATAATATTTAGAAAGAGCGTTGAACGGGGAGTCAAACAGTATTTATTTTTCTATCCGATTTCTGTTCTACACCGTAAATTTACCAATTTGAGGCTTAAGGAAAGCGTTTCGAGTCTCATAAGCATCTCCACCTAAATTACAGTTTTAAAGAATTTGCAAAAAGAAGTCTAACAGCTGAAAAAAACTCACATCCCTAAATCTTCTTTATTTTAGAAAAAACGTACTTAGAGCAAATGCAGTAGACAGCACTATACCAACTGAATTCATATCTGATAGTGTATTATCCAAAATCGATGTTTAAACCAGGATTGTAAAACCACAACTAAATTAGAGAACGGAAGCGTTTTATGAATGGACAGCGGTCTTTTCCTCCAAGGGCTTAAAACGGCGAGGAGTTAGAGATGCAGTACTCATTGATAAACCAATCAACGACGCTCTTTGAATATACCATGTTTGAAATATAAATAGAATGAACTTGGATGCTCAGAGTCAGTGAAGGGGTGGGAACGATAAAAAAAATCCACAGACAATAATAATCGAGAGTAATTAAGGTGACAATATTCAACTGAGTTGAATTTACATAACCATTTTAAAGTAACTCGACTATTCTAAATATTGAAGTATTTTCCATTCATACGTTGATGCAGGAATTTATTTTAGTGGAGTGAAGCATGGGCGCCCATAAGGGGAGGCAGGAGGGGGTGCTAGCCCCCTCCTGACTGAATGATGCTGCCTTAGTTCTTATATTTTTGCTTTGAGATTTCTATTATATAGTATTAAAAGTGCCAATTAGAGCAGGTTAGCCCCCCTGGGAATTCAGCTTATGGGCGCTCATGGAGGGGAGGAAAGGTAAATTTGACAACGTCCCAATTTGCTAAGGGGCTACACCAACTATCGATACACAGGCAGACGTGGGGACCGCTCAGACAGCATATATATTAAATACGTAACCTAAACTAACCTAACCTCACCAAACCAAAATACCAATTAAATATTTAATTAAAATATAGCTACAACGAAGTTTCTCACCAATCTGAAGCTAATATTATCTGGTATAAAGACCATGAAAACCGGTTATTGTCTCATATTTGTGATACAAGATCTTGAGCGTGGTGGCTATAAGACAAAAGTACCGAATTTCGTATAGGAATTCCGGCAAATCCCCCCTGCCAAAAATTTCCTCCGAAATGTTCACCTCCCTGGAATCTTCCCTCCACATGGAAAATCTCCCCAGCTGAAAATGCGTCCTCCCCCCACCCGAAAAATGTATGCATGCTTCCCAATAACAAATACTATGCGTGGACAATGGGTACATTTTGTAAGTTAAAGACCTTTCCCTGGACCCCGTAGGGGGGTTATATTAACTCCGAAGGCATAGTCAATGGGCCTTTCAACAATGCTGAGCAAAATGGCTTTCTCAAAATTTTGATCTGACAATTTTGGGGGAAAATGGGCCTGGGAGGGGGCCTAATTGTCCTCCAATCTTTTTGGTCCCTTAAAAAGAGCACTAGAACTTTTAATCTATGTTCGAATGAGCCCCCTTCCAATATTATAGGATCATTTGGTTGATACGATCACCTCTGAAAAAAAAATAAACAAAAAAAGGCAAAAAAAAACAACAAAATTCCACATTTTTGCAGATAGGAGCTTGAAACCTCTTCAGTAGGGATTTCTAATATACTAAATTTGCTGGTGTGATTTTCACTAAGATGCTTTGACTTTTAGGGGGTGTTCCCCTCTTTCAAAAATCAGGCAAATTTTCTCAGGCTTGTAGCCTTTGATGGGTAACACTAAACTTAATTAAATTTACATATTTTGAATCAGCATAATATGCCGATTCTTTTGGTATAAATGTCCGCTTTTTAGAGTTTTGATTACTATTGAGCCGCGTCACTCCTTGCTTACAGTTCGTTACCACGAACTGTTTGACGAGCATCTTCAGGGACAGACTAGCATATTGGCTATTTTGATCTGTTTCTTTTTGAGCTTATATTCTTCTAAATATTCGACCCGATTAATGGGCCTCAAAGCATTGTATGCTAGCTAACATTTTATTTCTGAGGGCTAACATAAAATTGCTAGCTAGCATTGATAGTTAATAATTCAACAGCAAAAGTAATAAAATGAATCATTATATATATAAATGATTATTTTAATTGTTTACATTAAAATACACAAATATAATAAGACGACAAATAAGACAACTAAGACAACAAATAATACAACACAAGACGACAAACAAATTAACCTAATTTAACCAAGCTTAACCTAACTTAACCTAGCTTAACCTAACTTAACTAGCCTAACAACTCTAGCCTAACCTAGCCCTGCTCATCTAAATCCTCTTGCCCTGGATTCTTTTTTTCCATATCAATTGCTTGACCAAGACTGTCTGAGGCTGCAGTCTTTAAGAAAGATGTTAGGCTCTTGCAAACAGAGGCTGCAGTCTTGCAAACATATTCTGCAAACTCCCGGAAAAAATGAGAAATAGGAAATATAAAATAGAAATATAATAAGATTATTATAATCTTAGCTGCACATGCAGCACGATCTAAAGCCTCTTTTACTTGAGTTTCTTTTTCTTAACTTGTGTCACTATTGTCTTCGTTATTTGTTTGTTCTATATCAGGTGGAATGCTATCACAGTTCTTACAACTTGCGCTGTCATAACTGATATTATTATAAGAAATAGCTTCTCCTTCCTGCTCATCCAAATCCTCTTGCCCTGGAGTCTTTTTTTCAAAATTAATTATATGACCAGGACTGTATGAGGGTGCAGTCTCCAAGAAAGATGTTAAGCTCTTGCAAACAGAGGCTGCAGTCTTACAGACAGAGTCTGCACACTTCCAGAAAAAATGAGATATAGATGTTTCCTTTATTATTTTCTTAGCTGAACATGCAGCAGAATCTAAGGTCGCTTTTACTGGAGTTTCTTTTTCTTTACGTATGTCACTATCTTCTTCGTTCTTTGTATGTTCTACATTACGTGAAATACTTTCAGAGTTCTTACTAATTCCGCCATCATCCCTGCTGTTGTGAATCAGGGTAGTATCATCAACTTTGATATCTTGCCCTATTTGAATTGAGGCACCTTCTCTTGGACATTCACCTGGTTTGGACTCCCAGTATTTCTTAATTGTCCACCAAGCTGATATTCCAGCACATGAGACAGGAAACCCAAATACTAAACTTTTAAAAATAAACATATTTTGCGTAACCGATATTTTCTTGAAGTGATTGACATTGTCTGTTCAATTCTTCTTATATTAAGAAAATGACATCATGATTGTCAGCTGCTATGATGTCTATACCGAAAATGATGTCATATTGTCTAAACCGCATTAGTGCTTTTATAATTTGGAATAGATTCCCAACTAAATATGATGTCACACTAACGGTTTTGATATAATGTGTACGAAAGAAGAAATTGGATTCACGATGCTAAAATATACTTGAGAAATATTTTATCAAAAAAGACTTGAGTGCCGTGAACATCAACTGTTGGATCAACTGTTGGATCTGTTTATATGCATTTTGTTACGTTTTCGCAAGCCGAACAAAATTCCGAGATTGGGGGGCACATCCGGTAACCCCCATTGTCTCTGCCTAAAGTGATTACCTCTGAATCTTCCCAAAAAACTTCTCAGAGAAAAAATCTTTTGAATACATATCTAAAGAAAATTCAATATTACATTTTCGCCAGTGCATAAGCAAAGAGCTATTTGTACTTCAGACATAATTTTGATGGCTGAGGAAATAAATAACACACAAAAATGTATAAACTTTCGTAAAGAATTCAAATTAGTTTTTTTTAAGAAAGTCAAAACATTTAGATTTCTAAAAGAAAACTATGTTAAAAAATAATAACCGTCATCCACTTTGATGGCTGAGGAAATAAATAACACACAAAAATGTATAGACTTTCTTAAAGAATTCAAATTAGTTTTTTTTTAAGAAAGTCAAAACATTTAGATTCCTAAAAGCAAACTATATTAAAAATAATAGCTGTCATCCACTTTATTAGTTATTTAGTTTTTTTCTTACCTTATGAGTCTATATACAGACAGCTAATATTCCTACCCGCAATTAGATGGTCCTACATTTGGTACAGTCCCATTTTGGTACAAGAAGATGTTGGGAGGATTTTGTTAGCCTTATGGGGATATATAATGTTATAAATCCTTTCTTCAGTACTGAAGGAGGGGGGGTAAACACAAAGAAGTTGGATTTGCTTTAAAACCTTTTTGTAAGCTTCTAACAGGATTCCAAATGTCCAAATCTTTACAGAAATCAGCACTGTTTGGTTAAAGCTATGTCTGGCTTAATTCATTCAACAGACACTTATAGCTGAAATTCCTTCAAAAATTATATAGAATTTGTTCCTGATTAGTTATATTAGTTAACTTGGTAAATCCGGACATTCGACGGTGACTAGCCCAGCAAGCCGTAAACAAGTTTAGTATAAATTAAAGCTCAAAAGCACATGATGTTTTCGCTCAACTTGGGAGCACAAAAGAGCGAAAGGATTCAGCAAAATTTAGGGAGCATAGAAAGACGTTGTACCTAGATCACTTCTTCTGTGATAACATTAACATAGACTGAGAGAAGGGACAGAATAAAATGTAAATTTACCGCATTGATTCCCGACAGCTGCTGAGATAGTTTCATAACGATGGCGATGACAAGTGGTTCATTTGAGCTGACACCTAAATTATTTCATCAGATACGCCAGCACTCATAAGCGATCCTTCTGAAATTCTGCTAACAACATCGACTCTCAAGGTAAAAGTTTGAATCAAACATTTTTAGGATATCGAGTGTCCTTACTGAAAAACTACTGCATTAAAAAAAATAAATTAAATTTATCATGTGACCTAAATTATTTCATCAGATACGTCAGCACTCATAAACGATCCTTTTGAAATTCTGCTAACAACATCGATTCTCAAGGTAAAAGTTTGAATCAAACACTTTTAGTATATCGAGTGTCCTTACTGAAAAACTACTGCATTAAAAAAAAATTAAATTTATCCTACGACCTAAATTATTTCATCAGATAATCCAGCACACGTAAACGATCCTTTTGAAATTCTGCTAACAACATCGATTCTCAAGGTAAAAGTTTGAATCAAACATTTTTAGGATATCGAGTGTCCTTACTGAAAAACTACTGCATTAAAAAAAATATATTAAATTTATCATACGAATTAAAATATTTCATCAGATAAGCCAGCGCTCATAAACGATCCTTTTGAAATACTGCTAACAACATCGATTCTCAAGTTAAAAGTTTGAATCAAACACTTTTAGCATATCGAGTGTCCTTACTGAAAAACTACTGCATTAAAAAAAAAAAAAATTTATCCTACGACCTAAATTATTTCATCAGATAATCCAGCACACGTAAAATGTTTGAATCAAACATTTTTAGGACATCGAGTGTCCTTACTGAAAAACTACTGCATTAAAAAAAATAAATAAATTCCTTTTGAAATTCTGCTAACAACATCGATTCTCAAGGTAAAAGTTTGAATCAAACATTTTTAGGATATCGAGTGTCCTTACTGAAAAACTACTGCATTAAAAAAAATAGATTAAATTTATCATACGACATAAATTATTTCATCAGATACGCCAGCACTCATAAACGATCCTTTTGAAATTCTGCTAACAACATCGATTCTCAAGGTAAAAGTTTGAATCAGACTCTCTTAGGATATCGGTTGTCCTTACTGAAAAACTACTGCATTAAAAAAAATAAATTAAATTTATCATGCGACATAAATTATTTCATCAGATACGTCAGCACTCATAAACGATCCTTTTGAAATTCTGCTAACAACATCGATTCTCAATGTAAAAGTTTGAATCAAACACTTTTAGGATATCGAGTGTCCTTACTGAAAAACTACTGCATTAAAAAAAAAATAAATTAAATTTATCATACGACATAAATTATTTCATCAGATACGCTAGCACTCATAAACGATCCTTTTGAAATTCTGCTAACAACATCGATGTTCAAGGTAAAAGTTTGAATCAGACTCTCTTAGGATATCGGTTGTCCTTACTGAAAAACTATTGCATTAAAAAAAAAAAAATTAAATTTATCCTACGACCTAAATTATTTCATCAGATAATCCAGCACACGTAAACGATCCTTTTGAAATTCTGCTAACAACATCGATTCTCAAGGTAAAAGTTTGAATCAAACATTTTTAGGATATCGAGTGTCCTTACTGAAAAACTACTGCATTAAAAAAAATAAATTAAATTTATCATACGACATAAATTAGTTCATCAGATACGCCAGCAGTCATAAACGATCCTTTTGAAATTCTGCTAACAACATCGATTCTCAAGTTAAAAGTTTGAATCGAACACTTTTAGCATATCGAATGTCCTTACTGAAAAACTACTGCATTAAAAAAAAAAAAAAATTATCCTACGACCTAAATTATTTCATCAGATAATCCAGCACACGTAAACGATCCTTTTGAAATTCTGCTAACAACATCGATTCTCAATGTAAAAGTTTGAATCAAACATTTTTAGGATATCGAGTGTCCTTACTGAAAAACTACTGCATTAAAAAAAATAAATTAAATTTATGATACGACATAAATTATTTCATCAGATACGCCAGCACTCATAAACGATCCTTTTGAAATTCTGCTAACAACATCGATTCTCAAGGTAAAAGTTTGAATCAGACTCTCTTAGGATATCGGTTGTCCTTACTGAAAAACTACTGCATTAAAAAAAATAAATTAAATTTATCATACGACATAAATTATTTCATCAGATACGTCAGCACTCATAAACGATCCTTTTGAAATTCTGCTAACAACATCGATTCTCAAGGTAAAAGTTTGAATCAAACATTTTTAGGACATCGAGTGTCCTTACTGAAAAACTACTGCATTAAAAAAAATAAATTAAATTTATCATACGACATAAATTATTTCATCAGATACGCCAGCACTCATAAACGATCGTTTTGAAATTCTGCTAACAACATCGATGTTCAAGGTAAAAGTTTGAATCAGACTCTCTTAGGATATCGGTTGTCCTTACTGAAAAACTATTGCATTAAAAAAAAAAAATTAAATTTATCATACGACCTAAATTATTTCATCAGATACATCATACGACCTAAATTATTTCATCAGATACGCCAGCGCTTATGAATGATCCTTTTGAAATTCTGCTAAAACATCGATGCTCAAGGTAAAAGTTTGAATCAAACACTTAAGATGAAGAAATGTCTTCAAAGTCAAGGCTATAAGAAAAAAAAAGTTCTGGATATTTTTGTCAGTTTGTAGTTTACGCACTAATATCAATATCAGTAACGATTCTATTTGAACTTTCTCCAAGCTGATCAAATTGATCTCTAAAGGGTTCATGATAAAACAAAAATAGTTTGGGACAAGAACCCACAAAGGCCCTTCCACAGTTCGGGTGATATAACCACTACAGAAAATCAGTTCGTCCTCTGATTTAACTGTGGAAATAAAAATAAAATGGAGAGAGACCCTTTGATTTTCAAATCTTGTTGTTTGTGTGGGTGTTTCTTCTGATTCTGGATGTATCAAAGTTGCATTTCTAAAAAACTACTCTCAAGTTAGGGCAATTGTCAAAAAAATCAGAAAAAACCTTGAGATTTTCACATATCGTCTTATAAACCTATCTAGTTCGCCCTTTTTTGTCTTTTTAAGTCCCCCACCAAAAAAAATTCCCTTGCACAATCCTTTTGATTTAAGACAGACAATCCGAAATAATTTCATCTGAATTGACCTTTGAAATTACAAGCAATATATAAAAGCCAATCAGATGTTACAATCCTTTTGTTTGTCTGAGTTTAGCATCAGATTTTTTAATTATTGACGACGCATTTCTAACAAACTACTCTCAAGTTAAGGCTATTGTCCAAAAAATAAGAAAAACCTTGGGATTTCACGAACCGTCTTATAAACTCATGTAGTTCACCCATTTTGGTCTTTTTAAGCCCCCCACCAACAAAAAATGTCTCTCGCATGTGCTTGGTGATGTAATAGATACACACCGACAATTTTTCCTCTTAATTGTCTAGAGAAAAGTCAAGCATACAAAACGAGACAATCAGGTGTTACACTCATTTTGTTTGTCTGAGTTTAGCATCCGATTTTTTAATTATAAACTACACATTTCTAACAAACTGCTCTCAAGTTAAGGCCATTGTCCAAAAAATCAGAAAAAACCTTGAGATTTTCACGAACTGTCTTATAAACTCATCTAGTTCACCCATTTTTGTCTTTTTTACTCCCCCACCAAAAAAATGTCTCTCGAACGGGCCTGGGGATGTCAAACCTACACTACGACATTTCTTCATCTTAAGTGGCTATAGAAATATCATGCAAAATATACGAGCCAATCAGGTGATACACTTCTTTTGTTTGTCTGAATTTAGCATCTGATTTTTTAATTACCAAGGACGCATTTCTAGAAAAGTACTCTCAAGTTAAGCCATTTGTCCAAAGAATCAGAAGAAACCTTGTGATTTTCACGAACTGTAATATAAACTAATGTAGTTAACCTATTTTTGCCATTTTAATTCCCCAGCCAACAAAAAATTACCCTTGAACAAGCCGGGTGATTTCAAACCTACACTCAGAAATTTCTTCATCTTAATTGACTTTAGAAATATACAGAAAAATGTATGAGGTAATCAGATGA
>NC_142801.1:53267494-53297867 GCF_049724085.1 Artemia sp. Qi Xiang Cuo | reverse complement strand
ATTTCTTAACTATCTTAAATTGACTTTAGAAATATCATGCAAAATATACGAGCCAATCAGGTGTTACAACTCCTTTTGTTTGTCTGCAGCTTAATAGCATCCGATTGTTTAATCTTATCAATCGACACATTTCTAACAAACTACTCTCAAGTTAAGGCAATTGTCCAAAAAATCAGAAGAAACCTTGGGATTGTAACGAACCGTCTTACACACTCAGGTAGTTCACACAGTTTTACCTTTTTAAGCCGCCCGCTAACAAAGAATGTCACTCACAAGCTCTGGTTGATGTCGAACCTCCACTCCAAAATTTATTCAAATTAACTGACTTTGTAAATATAATGTAAAATATACGTTCCTTTCAGGTGTTACAATCATGTTGTTTGTTTGAGCTTAGAATTTGATTTTTAATTATCGGCAACGCATTTCTAAAACACTACTCTCACGTAAAGGCAATTATCCAAAAATCATCAAAAACCTTGGGATTTCAGGACTCGTCTTCTAATATCATGTCGACTACTCAATTTGGACTTTTTAATCCCAACATCCACAAAAAATTTCCCATCCGTGTTCCTAGGTAGGTCGAAAATACACTACAACAGTTCTTCCTCTGAAATAACGTTCTAATTCTCAAGAAATGTATAGGAGACAAACAGTTGTCACATTACTTTTCTTGGTCTGTGTTTAGCATCCTATTTTTTAATTATCGACGATGTATTTCTAACAAACTGCTCTCAATTTAAGGCTATTGTCCAAAAAATCTGATAAAAACTTGGGATTTTAACGAACCGTCTTATAAACTCATGTAGTTCACCCATTTTTGCCTTTTTAAGCCCCACAAAAAACAAAAATTTACATCGCAAGTGCCTGTAGATGTCAAACCTACACTCCGACATTAATTCATCTTAATTAACTTTTGAAATATCATGAAAAATATACGAGCCGATTAGGTGATACAATCTTTTTGATGGTCTGAGTTTAGCATCTGATTTTTTAATTATGAGCGACGCATTTCTCAAGAACTACTCACAAGTTAAGGTAATTGTCCTAAGAATCAGAAAAAACCTTGGTATTTTAACGAACCGTCTTATAACCTCATGTAGATCACCCATTTTTGCCTTTTTAAGCCCCACACCAACAAAGAATTTCCCACGCACGAGCCTGGTGATGTAAACACACCACCCCGAAGTTTCTTCATCTTAATTGACTATAAAAATATCATGCAAAATATACGAGCCAATAAGGTATTACAGTCCTTTTGTTTGTCTGAGTTGAGGATCAAAATTCGTATTTATCAATGACACATTTCTAACAATCTCTTTTCTAGTTAAGTCTCGTCTAAAAAACATAATACGAAACCTTAATATTTTCACTACCCGTCTTATAAACTCAATTCGTTCTCCCATTTTTGCCATTTTAAGCCCCCCCCAAACAAAACATTTCACTCGCACGTTTCTGGTGATATAAAACCCAAACTCCGACATTTCTTCATCTTAATTTACTATGAAATTATCATGCATAATGTTCGAGGCAATCAGGCCTTAAAAACCTTTTTTTTGTCTTAGCTTAGCATACGATTTTGCAATTATAGACTACGCATTTCTAACAAACTACTCACCAGTTAAGGTCATTGTACAAAAAATCAGAAAAAACCTTGTGATTTTCACGAAACTTCTTTTAAACCCTGTTAGTTAACTAAAGAGGTCCTTTGACTGCCCCCACCAACAAAAAAATTATCTCGACCGTGCCTGGGTATATCAGCCATATTCTAGGAAATTTATAACTATGATGAGACTTTAGACATATCATGATAAGTCTACACGAAACTTAGGTGTTATAATCATGTTGTTTGTCTTGTCTGAGTTTAGCATCCTATCTTTGAATTATAATCGACGTATTTCTAACAAACTACTCTCAAGTTAAGGCAATTGTCCAAAAAATCAGAAAAAAACTTGTGATTTTAACGAACCGTCTTATAAACTCATGTAGTTCATCCATTTTTGCCTTTTAAATCCCCCCACCAACAAAAAATTTCCCTCGCAAGAGCCTGGTGATGTCGACCCTAACCTCCGAAATCTATTAATCTTTAGTAACTGTTGCATAATTAAGCCAACTATCCGTGCCATTCTAGTGTTACAATCTTATTATTTCTATAAGTTAACCATACAATATCGTAATAATAGGCCACCCACCCCTAAAAAACTATAATCAAGTTAAGGTCCTAGTCCAATCACTCAAAAAAACCCTTGGGATTTTCACGAACTGTCTTATAAACTCTTATAGTTCACCCATTTTTGCATTTTAAAGTCCCCTACGAACAAAAATTTTCTCTTGCACGTTCCTGGTGATGTCAAATGTGCACTCCGACATTTCTTCATCCTATCTAACTTTAAAAATATCAAGAATAATATACGACACAATCAGATAATACAATCTTTTTGTTTGTTTGAGTTTAGCATCCGATTTTTTAATTATCAACGACTCATTTCTAACAAACTACTCTCAAGATAAGGCAATTGTCATAAGAATCAGAAAAAATCTTGAGACTTTCACGAACCGTCTTATAAACTTATCTAGTTCACTCATTCTTACCTTAAGTCCCCTACCAAAACAAAATTCCCTCGGATGTGCGTGGTGATGTCAAACCTATACTCGTACATTTATTCATATTAATTTTATTTGGAATTATATTGATAAATATACGAGCAAATCTGGTGATACAATCATTTTTTTGTCTGATTTTAGCATCCGTTTTATTTAATATCAGTTACTCATTTCTAAAAACCTGCTCTTAAGTTTAGGCAATTTTTCAAACAATCAGAAGAAACATCGGGATTTTAACGAACCTTCTTATAAACTCATCTAGTTCACCCATTTCGCCTTTTTAAGTCCCCCACCAAAAAAAATTCCCTCGTACGTGCCTGGTGATTTCAAACCTACACTCCGACATTTCTTCATCTTAATTGACTTTAGAAATATCATGCAAAATATACAATCAATCAGGTGTTAAAATCCTTTTGTTTGTCTGAGTTTAGCATCCGATTTTTTAATTATCAACGATGCATTTCTAACAAACTACTCTCAAGTTAAGGCAATTGTCCAAAAAATCTTACTGCATGCTCCCAAAACATGTTTGACTACTTTATATCATACCAGTTTTTTAAGAAAAAAATTGTGCACGTGAACTCACGATGTACATTCTTATGAAATTCTTATTAATAACAGAAAAAAACCTATCTGCTTAAATTATATAATTGTGAACATACTCTCAAAACATGTTTGACCACATTATACACTGCCAAATAACCAGTCTGGTAATCTGCCTTGGAAAGGTGCCATGGAACGTAATCTCCCCAAATAGCACCGGAAGGAACATAGTGCCATAGAATAGCATGTGAGGGAACATAGTGCCATAGAAATATAACCTAGATATCTACTTTCAAGTCAAAGTTTAAGGCTACTTCAACTTCAGTGTGCTCTGCTAAGTGTGCAAAAAAAAAAATGTAATTAATTTCTATAGATATATTTCTATACTAGCTCTAGATAATCTACCAAGCGGGAAACTACCACAAATCAGCATCGATAAATAAATGAAGCCCAAAACGAACAGAAATTACAATAAATAACCGAGTCAAACTCACAGAAATTAACATAAGAAATTAACGAGCAGAAATTAACATAAGTTGGGCTCAAAACCCCTATGGCTTCCCAAGGCCAGAACATAATTTGCACTTTACTTAAAAAAATAGAAATGTTTTTACTTTTATAACTTTAATAAATCAAATAATATTAACATTTTAATTACTAAATATCAGTATATGTTTATTAAACTGACAATGCACATTCATTTGTATTTTTTTCAGTAAAGTGCATATTATATTTTGGCCTTGGGAAGCCATAGGGGTTTTGAGCCCAACTTATGTTAATTTCTGCTCGTTTTGAGTTTGACTCGGTTATTTATTGTAATTTCTGTTCGTTTTGTGTTTCATTTATTTATTGATGCTGATTTGTGGTAGTTTCCCGCTTGGTAGATTATTTGATTTTAATTTTGCTCATTTTTTTGTTTAATGGAGTTCTTTACTTTTCTTTGAAAAAACTTATTTTGTGGAAAAACTTTTTTTAATCAATATATGTTCGTTATATATGGACATAGTCTTTTCAGGGAAAAAGAAAATAATACTTTAAATCTTTTCGTTTTTTTAAGAATTTATAGTTTAGCCTGCTATTTGTATGCTGGAAAAAAAATTTCAGCAGTTTTTAACAACATAGACCTTTTTAAAAATCTGGACTGAAATAGTAGTGTTTAATTTAGTTTCATACCTCCTCTAGTTGATCTGAAATGGAAAAGTTGATAACATTCGAAAAAAAATGTGTTTACTTTCTTTGATAGCTTGGATACACTTGATTTGGTGAAATTTTAAGAGCAGAAGTAACCCCGAAAGTTTGAACATAATACCCTCAGTCGTTCTTGGGATACTGCTGAGATGCTTTATTGGGAATTAGCATTAATACAGTGTATTTTTATTTAATCTTAAAGCAACATTTACTTTTTAAACATAAAGGCAAATGGGAAGGTGGGCGTGGTAGGGGTATTAGTTTCCCTTCAATCACTTTCGAATATTAAAAAGGGCATCAGCCCTTTCTATTTTCAATCGAATGAGCCCTTTTTGAAGTTCTTACGACAACTCCTTCGATACAAAGTGCCCTGGTTTAAACAACAACAACAACAAAAAAATGATACATTATACCCACATCGATCTCTATTATAAAAATGTCAAGCCTTCCAATCACTTGCGATTATTAAAAAGGGCACTAGGCTTTTCGATTTCCAATCGAATGATCCCTTTTTGAGTTTCTACGACAGCGCTTTCTATTAACACCGTATATGCCCCCAGGGCATAAATAAAAACCCTTACCCTAAGGGCTGTGGGGATAGTTGTCATCCTTTAAGACCTAATTTCCAGAACTTTAAACTACGTTAAACAAAATGGCTATCTCAAAATTTTTATTGGACGTGTTTTGGGAAATGGTGGGCATGGAAGGGGTGTTAGTTGCATTACAATCACTTTCGACTATTAAAAAGGGCACAAGCCGCTCCAATCTCTAATTGAATGAGCCCTTTCGAAATTTCTACAACAACTTCTTCGATATGAAGTACCCTGGTCTAAAAGAAAAATTATTAAATAATACATTGTGCCAACATCGTTCTTGTATACCCCCAAGGCATAACTTAAAACCCTTGTCCTAAGGGTTGTGGGGGAGTAACCTCCTCAAAAAACATATTTTCTCTCTGGTAATCAGTTACTATGAACAAAATAGCTATATTAAAATTTTGATTGGATGTGTTTGGGGAAATGGTGGGCGTGGAAGGGGTGTTAGCTCCCTTCCAATCCATTTCGACTATTAAAAGGGGCACTAGCTATTCCAATTTCAAATCGAATGATCCCTTTTCGAAGTTTTTACGACAACTCCTTCGATACGAATTGCCCTGGTATGGAAAAAAAAACTACATTGTGCCAACATTGTTCTTTACTTAGGCAGCTCGATTGCGCTGCCTATGATGACATCCTGAATTACCTTATGCTCCTTTACCTACCTCTTTTCATCCGAAAAATCAAAAAGAAACATGAATAGAATTTTAAAGTGGAAGGTAGAATTTTTGCTTCAAGAGAAATTTCTTCTTCTCTTCGAACTGATATACATGGCGAGCAGTATTTATCTGTGAGAAACAGATTAGCCGGGATGACGGCTGAAGCCTGGATGTCGATACTGATAACCAAAAAAGAGAGAAAAAAAACGGTGGCGCATTAGTGACGCCGCCGCCGACAGAATCAGCGGCGGCGTTTTCGGCGGCGCGCCGCCGACTTTTCGGTGCGGCTTCGGGGTCTGTTCAGGAGAGCCAAAAAAAAAAAAAAAATGGTGGCTGTGGTCGCTCTTAGAGATGAGACTAATGGGTAAAAAGGGAATATATTCTAAACTAAATTAAAACTTTAAATTTATACTAGATTAAACTAAATAATTAAATTTGAATATTCTGATTCAAAAGTATTTCATTTTATGGAGTATGTCTCTTTTTCCCTATAGATAAGATAGTCTCTTCTGTCAAAATTTTTAAGAGAGAATTCAGAATAAGTCTAGTTTTGGTGAATTTTGGTGCATGTCTCCTATTTCCTAGAAAAAAAAGGCCATTATAGCTCCAGAAGATAATCTTTTCTGTCAAAACTGGCGCATTTCTCATTTTGTCTTCGCAACGGTACAAGATAGGACAATTCTGACTGCACCATTCGATTCCTTGTGCTGAGTTTACCCACTATACATACATAGCTTATTTTCCATCAAAATGGCGTATGTCGCACTTTTAATTTTCACAGCTGAAGTTCTTTTACCATGCTAAATAACATTTTGTGTCAATAGACACTTTCATATTTAAAACGGCTTTTCCTTCTTCCTGACTGCTATCGTACGTTTCTAGAAGAATCTTAAAACTTCTGGAGCAGGATCAATTTTTCATATGACAGGTCTTGTCAAGTTCTAAAGGATCTAAGGCTCCTTCAAAGGTAGTCTGGCTGTGGTACCAATTGTGAGTACGCATTCTATTAGATTACATCACATCTTCGAAATATTTGTTAACTTTGCTTGTTAAATAGAAATAAATATAGTGTTTGGTTCTTCATTAACCCATGTAATAATTGCGGTAAATTTTTACCAAATCATATTATTCACTTACAACTAAAGTGAATATACCACTCGATGCCTTTTTTCTATACTCTACAAATACAATAATCATTTTTGTTGGAAATGAATTTGACCCTTATACAATTCAGGGAATATATTTGCACATTAGGGGGGTGGGGGTATATTTTATTTCTGATGTAAATGGGAGGTAAGTTTAAAATTTACCCCTCATCCTCCCCCCAATGTGTAAATATGCACCCAAATTGATATTGGGTGCCACCCCTAGCCTAGGGGTGGGGGTAAAATTTATTTCCAACAAAAAGGATTATTATAGCCTATTTAGCCTATAAAGAGTATAAAGTGGTATATTTACTTTAGTTGTAAGTCAATAATATGATTTGGTAAAAATTTACCATAATTGCTCCAGTTACAGATATGTCCAAACCCCCAATCCACCCCTTTTTGGGATATAGTTCTAAGCTAACCTTCTTATAGTTGCTTCTGACTGCATTATGAACTGACTGTTAATGAGGTTGGCCTAACAGAAGGTTAAATACATTTTAAGTGGCTAAATCTAAAGGAAACACATTAACAAAAGGTAAATTTCTGGATGTGGAGTTAGGCTATTACAGATATTGCAAAGTTGTTGAGAAGTTTAATAAACTGTTGAACATCAGTCCAGAGCCTCAATGATCTGCTAGGGAGGTGCTATGAACTACCTGTGTCCACCAATTACCTCTTGGCAAAATTTTATCACCTATCTTGAAAACTAGGCTACTTGATGTGGGCAAGTAAAATTTCCAAGGCCAGAAATAGGTAAATTTGTAGGTGGCACTGTAATTTAGATAAGATGAAAGTGAAAACATAATTTGATGCCTTTTTTAAGTTCTCTTATGATTCATTAGCTGTTTCTGTTGCTATTCGCATCTTGAGCTCTTAAAGAGGCCCCAAAGGTATTTTATATGAATTAGAAAAAAGCATAAAAAAACATCAAATGATGTTTTCACTTTCATCCTAGCTACATTAGGCTATATGGTCCACTGCAAAGTTACCAGGAAATTTACCCACTCCCCTAAAATGCAAATATATACCCTGAATTGTTAATGGCAAAGTTTCAAATTGCAAAATTCAGTGCTATTTTTGTCAACAGCATTTGAAAAACTTGAAATGCTAGGAAAATGGTTTATATTTGTGTTGCCCAATAAATGAGGTTTGAATTTTTATAAATAAGTATTTTTAGAATGTGTTAATCTTGAACAACTTATTTATAAACTAGTGATATATTTTTACAGCTTTTCAGTAACTTAACTTGTGTTGATAACTTTTGTGTGTGGTTACAAAAATGAAATACCTTTGGGGCCCCTTTAAGGGCTCAAGATGCAATTTGTGACAGAAGCAATTATTGAATTATTAAAGAGCATAAAAAAGGCATCAAATGATGTTTTCACTTTTGTCCTTGCTTGATTATAGTGCCACCTGCAAATTTGCCCAGAAATATAGGCCTTAGTATTTTTTTTCTCCATGACCATACTGCCTTTTCTATGACAAAATCAATAAGAGTTTCAAATAGGGATAGGTCCTTTTATTAGACAGTGAAACAAAAATACAAATCCTTATGAAAATCCTTAATTTTGCTCCAAGCTGTGATTTAAGGTAATTTAAGGTAAGACTCTAAATATTTTGGTGACACAGTTGGTCATCATCAACAGTAGAGTTACTAACATATCCAAATTAAAACAAACTGTATTTATACTAAACAAAATAATCACTTCAGGGCCATAGTAATTTACTTGTCCATTGACTTAAAAAGTTCACTAACTGTTCTTGAGTTTTGTAATACTGTGTTGAATGAAGGTGGTACAATTTTCTTCAAAGTTGTTGGTCAAAGCAGGTTACCAGTCCATTGACTTGGAAAGTTCACTAACTGTTCTTGAATTCTGTGATACTGCATTGAACATTCTTCTGATTAAAGATGAAATAATGCTGAATTTACAGGTGCTAAATTTATCATTTTATTCTTCTGAATGATAAATTTAGCACCCATAAATTCAGCATTATTTCATCTTTAATCAGAAGAATGTTCAATGCAGTATTACAGAATTCAAGAATAGTTAGTGAACTTTCTAAGTCAATGGACTGGTAACCTGATTTGACCTACAACTTTGAAGAAAATTGTAACACCTTTATTCAATGCAGCATTACAAAACTCAAGAACAGTTCGTAAACTTTTTATGTCAATGGACAGGTAACCTGCTTTGACCCTGAAGTGATTATTTTTTAGTGTAAATACAGTTTTTTTTTATATTTTGATATGTTTGTAACTGCTGCTGATGATGACCAACTGTGTCAACAAAATATTTAGAGTCTTTGTTTATATTTTTGTTTCACTGTGTAATAAAAGGACCTATCCCTATTTGGAACTCTTGATTTCGAATTATAGGCCTACCCTAGGTAGAGGTTGCCAAGCTGCTGTGTCTTGTTTTTTTATGATAAAATTAGAGATATCTCCAATATGCCTCTTGATATCTTATTATGTTCTTTCCAGATATAATAATTGTGTTAAGCAAAATTCTACTTTAGCTACTTTTGGTTATCCTTGGAAAGGGGTTAGGTTAGGAAAATGAAACTTTCAGGGATGGGTCTACAGGCTAAAGTATGTCAAGGGAAGGTATTTTGTAGTACCTACCTCCACTCGTTCTCCCTCTAGAGGGTCCTGACCTTTAAAAATCTGTATGTTATAAAAGTGAAACCTTGCAAAATAGGTCTTCTGCTTAAATGAAGTACAACAAAATTGTTTTCAGCTTCACAACTTTGCTCAATCCCAATTTATGAGATTTTAAAGATATGCAAATACATTTCTTAAATTTTGAAAAAAAAGCACTGATATGGCTTAAAATTCTACTCAAATAACAGGAATTGCATTTTCAGAACTAAAGCCAGAGGCAAAGAAACTGATAACTCAAAATTTAGTTAAAATGTTGTTTTGTCAAATTTTCAATAGGTATAGACCTGTCATGTAGGCAAATGTCAGGACCCTCTAGAGGGAGAAGGAGATGAGGTAAGTACTTCAAAATACCTTCCCAGGACATAATTTAGCCTGTAGACCCATCCCTGGAAGTTTCATTTTCCTAACCTGACCCCTTTCCAAGATCACCAAAAGTAGCTAAAGTAGAATTTTACCATTGTTTTTCTTAGAAATCCAATTGTAAGCCCTTTATGAACATTTAAAGTAATTCATTTTTCTCTTATTTTTGGCTATATAAAAGGGTTGAAAACAGAAATTCTTACTTCATTATATGAAGAATAATTGTATTTAGCACATTTCAAATGCAGCCCTACTGTACTTTACCCTCCCTCCTCCTTATGATCAAATATATATCCCAATTTATATGTTTTTTTTATGTGTTTTTTGGTTTTCAATTATGTCTGTCAGTTCAATTTATGGGCACAAAGGTTTGAACAAGACTGACACTAATGGCTAAAAGTAAACAGAGTAATTTTTTAAAGATTTATTCAATTGGACCATGATGAATGAATGTCTTTCAATTGTAGGCCTATAACTTTAACAAAATAGAATTATAATCAAATAGTAAATTTATAATCAATATTTTAATCCTTTTCTACAGGCAAAAATAAGAGAATAAGGTGTCATCTTTAAGCATCCATTAATGACTCAAAATTGAATTTCTAATTTAAGTGATTATTGTATTTAGAAACAGCATAGAAAAGGGCATTATTATTATTCTTATTTATTGAAAACCTATCTTCATACAAAAGCAAATGACATAGCACTATAAAGAGAAAAACAAAACAAAAGCATAATATCACTACAACTATGACTGCATAACTAGAGTTGAAGAAGTCAGGTCCAAGCATGTCTTGAAATCTTTTGGTTTTGTTTCTCCATAACTTTAGCAACAGCTATAATAGAATCTATAGATGATAGATGAGTTTTGAAGTGCATGTCCAAATTGGATATCTTAGTAGGTATTTTTCAAAATGGAAAAAAGTGGAGCATATTTTCAATTTATCAGCATTTGTAAGAATCTTCCATAAGGGTGCAATGTAGAGGATGTGGGAGACAGCAATAGTGTTGTACAGCATTGCAAGATGACAGCAACTGAAATGAAGCTCAGTAGAGTCTATGGAAGCATATGAAGCTCATATGCAGCATTTGCTGCATTCTGTTAGGAGATGACAAGTATGAAAAATGGTATTTCCAATGGCAATACCAAGGTAACAATTTGGTCAAAAGGGCAGACTATTGAATTCCCAACTACAATTTCATGAGGAGGTGGGCCTCCCAGTTAAAAAGCACTATATCAGACTTTTCAGCATCAAATTCAAGACCAGATTTTCAGTATTCTGCTTGAAGTTCTTGGAAAGTTTCCAAAATTTTGTCCAAATTTTGGCTAATATTAAAAATGTCATTATCATAAGTGACTAAGGAGACCTTAAGACCAGAAAGAATGCAAGACATCTTGCACTGGTCCTGAGCTTCAAGGACATTGTTTTTAGAATAACAAGGAGAGGCAATTGCACCTTGCCTGGCTCCTCCCTTAACTGGTACAGTTCTATCCAGTGGCATGCCATTTCATCTTGATTAGGAGGGATTTTAAGATGGAATCTTAGCTTAGCATACATATCCCTTTGAAATCTGATGATAGCTGGATTTACTCCTCTTTTAACAGCTCTTAAAAGTATAAGAGGGCAGATCAGGGAGTCAAAGATGTGATGAAACTCATGACTTGCCAAGGCAAGTAAACTATCTGTACAAGAAGCATCAAGCAGAGCATTAGTAAAAACTGCAAGGGCGTCTACACATCCAATGCCATGTTGAAAGCCAAATCGATATGGAGGCATGTAACATTTATCTTCAAGCCTTTTCATGAACATTTGTTCATAAAGCTTGCATAAACTGGTTGATACCATTATGAGCCTGAAAAATCTGCATTGATTAGAGGATTTTCTTTTTTTTTGTGGAATAGGAGGAAGATCTCCCATCCAGAAAGTTGACAGAACCAAGCCTTGTGTAAAGATCATCTGCAGCAGAAGTATGAGATTTTCTAAAAGTGTAGGACCACCATTTTTGATATGTAGAGCATGAATTCCATCTATGCCTATCTACGAAAAGTGGTCAAGCTCTTCAGCATATTTGTGTTCAAGTTGGGGGCCTGATGGAGAGCATTTGGCTTCATAGAAAGAATACCGCTCAGATAGAGGAACATTAGCAGCAGAAAGGGAGGTTTGGGGGATTCTTGGACAGAGTATTGAAAAAAGGAAATGAGGGTTATTTTCAATTTTTTATGCTGACTTCTGTGATTTTCTTGTGGGGGTTCTGAAGTTCCTTGGCAAGCTTTTTCTTTGTTGTGATGCAGATAGAATTAGCAGGACTGGACAGAGGTCTGTTGCATTGAATCCATAGATGTAGCCAAAACTTTCTGCAATCACAAGATTGGGAGAGACTTTGATTTTTATGCCACTTGGGAACTGTTCCTGGATGGCAATGCTTCAATGGAACAGCACAAGACTCTGTATACTGTAAAGCATGGCATATCTCTGCACAATAAATATCAAGGAGAATGTGTTTTTCCTCATTGGGCAGCTGTGAGTGCTTGATTAACAGGACAAATGGTACCTTAATCTTGAAAAGAATTGTAGAAACACTATCCCAATACGGATCTGGGCTGATTAATGCCCAATTATGTTCATACAGTGGATTGAGTGGCATGTTCATCTACTTCATTGCCTAGTAATGGAAATATTGCCAAATTTGTTCTTTCTCTTTCAAAGGTTTAGAAAATTGCACACATAAAAGGTCTAGGCCCATCTGAATTCTGACAACCAAAAATGGTTTACCTTAATTTTGAATTTTTAATCTCCTTTTCATTGACTTTTGTTTTAAAAATATGGTTCCTGTTATTTCAGTAAAATGTTAGGCCTATCAAGTGCTTTTTCCTAAATTGAAAATACGATTTTACATTTCCGAAAAAAAACCCTGAAAATATTGGTCTCTACCATCTAAAATACTCCTATAACTGCCAAAAAAAAAGAAAAAAGAAAAGAGCATTACCTTAAATTGCAGCTTGGAGCATTGGCCCAGAAAGTAAAATATGAATGGGATAACCATCCTGCTAGGGACCACAAAGAGGTGATGGAAGCTGACTCAAAGATGTTTTGATGCCATGTCTCAGTAGCTAACCCATCCTGAAGCAATATCCCAGACCTAATGAGAGAAGATGGTAGAAAAGCTTTAGATACAAAAGAAAAACACTTTTCTTGAACTCAAGCTTTAGTACCACTTTTTCTGCCCTACCTATAACCAGCACACCACTCCTTCTGTCAGAGTAATGAATCCAGGGCCAGTGGCCATGCCAGTTATTTGTAAAGAGGACATATAAAGGCTTGTGATAAAAAGAAATATAGAAACAGACTAAGAAATTTGACTTCGAAGGTTGCTAAGAACCATGAAAAGGTGATTACAGCTGACTCAAAACTAGACCCAAGCATATTTTGGTGCCATGTCTCAGTAGCTAAACAACCCTGAAGAGATATTTATCTTATTTAAGAAAAAGTAAGCTATAGGTTTTCTCATTAAAAAATGACAATAAACAATAAGCAAGAATTGGACCCCTGGGTTTTGATTGGTACCACAATAACAAATAAACTCCATAGGCTGAACACATTGCAAAAGAAAGCAAATGCATCAGAATGCACAAAGAGACAAACTCATGTATCTCCTGATGAGGAATTCATATCCCAGACCTAATGAGTGAAGATGGTAAAAAAAAACGCTTTAGATAAAAAAAAATAAAAAATCTTGAACCCCAGCTATGGTACCACTTTCTCTCCCCTACCCACATCCAGCACACCACCCCTCCTGCCAGAGCAATTAATCCCAAAGCCAGTGGCCATGCCAGTTATTTGTAAAGAGGATGCAAAAAAGGGCTTAAAAGGCTTGTGATAACATTAAAGGCATATGCACTGCACAGAGATATAGTAGCTTGGATAGAAGCCTTTCTAACTGACAGGACTCAGAGGATGTTGGTGTACAACTAATGACAATGTTGTCTTTTCTGAGTTGTAACCAGTCAAGAGTGGAGTACCTCAGGGGGCCATGCTAGGACCTACATTATTTAGCATGTATATCAACAATTGTACAACCAACCTGAAGAATCCTTTGATGCTTTATGCAGATGCTTGTAAACTCCTAGGACTAGTCCAGGACAATATAAATCAGATGAATATGCAAGGAAATTTGAACAAGCAACAAGTTCTATTACCTATTCTATGATAGGTAATAGAACAAGTTCTATTACCTATTCAAGTTCTATTATATTATGCATATTCTATGAATATGCAAGGAAATTTGAACAAGCAATAAGTTCTATTACCTTTCTTTTATTTTATTATAGCAGACATTTGATTATGAGACTAATTGTGGTCAATATACATTCAGATAATCAAATACATAGAAAAGGTATTTTTGTACATATTTTAGCATATTTCTCAATGCTAGGTTATCATTGTAAATACCTTAAATAAATTAGTGACAAAACTCAATGCTGTTACAAAATTGTCAAAACAATACATAATTTAAATATTGTATTTGGTAATTTAAAGAGCGTCTACAAGTTTTTTTTTACCATTTGGAGATGTTTACTCCTGTCTTACTATCTAATTTGCAAGTGATCTTTAAAATTGACTCATTATTCTTCTTAATATTACTTATTTGTAGATGTATCTAAACCACACTTATGAGGTAACTTATGACTAGTTTCTCCTTTCTTTAGTAAATCAATAATATTTATTTGTCTTTAAGCAATAACACCACTTTCTTATGTTTCAACACTTTTAAGTACACATTTGATATGACACAGTGAACTTATAATGTAATAGTTAAAAAAAAAACTTTGTCAACAAAATAAGTTTTTCAAGGAAAAGTAAAGAACTCCATTAAACCAAAATGAGCAAAAATAGAATCAAATAATCTACCAAGTGTAAAACTACCCCAAATCTGCATCAATAAATAAATGAAACCCAAAATGAACAGAAATTACAATTTATAACCGAGTCAAACTCAAAACGAGCAGAAATTAACATGAATAGGGCTCACAACTCCTATGCCTTCTCAAGGCCAGAACATAATTTGCACTTTAAAACTCTTTAAAACTTTATTAATCAAGATTGAGCAAAGGTATGAGACTCAAACAGGGCAGTTCCTATTGCGCCTAGGCAAAATCAATTATGGTACCTCCCTCCTGACTTAAACATAAAGAAAAGAACCACAGCATCCACCCAGCCATGGCGCTTGGGAAAGCTTGCCTTGGTCTCCCTTTAAATAACCCCATACTCAACCTATTTCCTTGGGTCTTATTTTAGTAGTAGGCTATATAGCTACATCTCAAGGTCTTACTTTTATGACGGTTTTGACTTTTAGCACAAAGACTGTAAGAGGTCATCAAAGGTTAGGGCTCTTTATAGCAACAAACTCATAAAATAAACCGACTTGTGCATAGCCTGGGGAAGTATCCAGCCTGCTTAGGGAGGAGGAAGTGATGGTGGCTGGGGATGTAACTGTGATGGCATTGAGGGAGAGGATGCAAAGCTCTATTGGGCTTTGCAACCATTATCATAGGTCCCAGTGTCCCATTACAAGTTGATACCTTGTCTCTTCTAACTTTTACCCTCTAGCCCTTTATTCTACTCTCATCCTTAGCTGGTATTCGCAACTGCCTCCTATTTGTCCCCTGGGGGATGGCGATCAGTAAATGGTTGTCATTACTAATTAATGTAACATGCCATCAGGGCAATATTTATTTTGATCTGGGTTTGGTGTGGTTTACAATGATGGAGGCTAATAGGTTACAAAGCGAAAATTGGGGAAACAGACAAAATTAGAATGGGCTCTATACTAGAGCCAATTCCTATGATTGCTATTCTTGAGCCAGGCAGGGACCCATGTACAACAGCCATAACTCACAAGTTTGAAAGACAAGAAGAATAGGAAGAACTGGAGAAATAGTGGTAGAGAAGATTATAAATTTGGGGCATTTACCTTTTTGGTTTCCTTCTAAGTTGATTGAAGATGACATGGTTTGGCAGAAAATTGGCTTTTGTGGACATGGTGGGTGGTTTCCCAGTTTAGTTGTTCAGCTTGAACAGGTTGCCTGCATAATTATTTGATAGATATGTTTTAATAGTCGTTGTATATGTGTATATTTTTCCTAAAATGTCCTGGGAATAAATACTGTTAGATAGCAATCAGTATATTCACTTTTAAATTTAACTTTCTCCAGATGGAAAAAGTTTCAGGCTGTGTCCATACTGGTGATTAGATGAGGGTTTTCTTCTCCAAGTTTAATTGCTGCTCAGTTGTACATACCTGCCTTAACCCGTTATCTCCAATAAGCTGCCAAGTGACCTTTTAAACCCCCACAGCTATATTTTACCAATTTCTATATTGATGATTTCATGTACACCACATTTTTTAGCTTTGTTTGTTTTTGTCATTTCTGTCATTTTTGTTTTTTAATATTGTAAACTCTTTTCTGTAAGATAAAATATGAGTAATTGCAATTCTTTTGCATCATACCTGTAATTTTCAAAGTGTCCTCCTGTAAGTTAAATGCTTAGTTGAAATTGCACTTTTCCAGAACTTGCAGCATGTGGGAACTTGAACTATAGTCATCAAATGCCAGTTTCTGTAAAATTCTTGCACAAAGAATGCATGATCTGCTCATGAAAAGTGTTCTATATTAGCTGAATTCCTAAAGATCAAGCAAGCAGTAACCATAGTGTTCACTATCCTGCAATTTGCTGAGCATGTACTGATAGCTCTTTAAAAGTAGCCTTTTTTTTTAGACACCTTTTGTAAGAGAAATACAAATTAAAGGAAGTAGAGAGGGTCCTTCAGACACATCTCAATGGAGGACTGCCCCCCTGTGAGTTATTATATTTTTATAAAATTGACATATTTTAAAGGAGGTGCTCTTACTCCCAAGCCATCTCCCTGCCTATTTCACGGTTCAAAAACTAATTGTCTGCCAACCCTGAAAAAAATGTCTTATGGTATGTTTCTGTTCATAGACCTTCCTTATCTCAGTAGTTTTTGCTGGTTCTAGGCTAATTCCTCTAGCAGACAATTATCCCGAGAAAATTTTCCCCACATGTCAAATTGATCAGGCAAAGGGAAGGTATGACAAAAAGAATGAAGAAAAGAATGGGTTTGGAATATTCTACCTATATTCCAAAATATAGGTAGAATATATGGTGTGGAATATGCTTTTATTTTTCTGTTTCTTTTTTTTTTTTTGTGTTTTTGTGGGCTCAGTTATCATAGCTGGGAAAGATAAAGGCTAAAGAAAATAATTTGAAAATTTGAAATTAATGACAACTGTAGAAGGGTTGGCCTATGATGGAAGTGCACAGAGATACAGACTGGGACAAAAAAGTATGAGTTAGTAATTCCAGTGGACTTGGTCTGGTACTCAGATCTATAGTACATAATACCAGTTCCCCCTTGTAATCAAGAACATGTCCACTAGGCATACATCAGAAGGTTTTTTTTGTCTAAAGTACCTTTAAGGGGCATTTTTTGTTTTATTTAACTTCAATAACATGGAGTTGAACTCTAGAGTCAGAACAAAGAAAATTTAAGGTGAACAGAACTCTTTATTTCAAATAAGCAAGTAAATTATTTTCTAAAGCCTTTACCATTCTCTGCTATGATAACTCAACCCCCAGTCCATAAAAACACAAAAAAAAAGGAATAAAAAGAAACAAAAATATAAAAGTATATTCTACACTATATATTCTACCTGTATTTTGGACTATAGATAGAATATTCCTGAATCCCTTCCTTTATTTATTATTTTTATTTATCACCTTCCTTTTTGTCTGACCAAATTTACATTTGGGAGAATTTTCCAGGTGATGACTGTCTATGGGGTCTTTTTGTCTAGGTGGGCGGGGATTTTTTGGGGTGGGGATTTTTAAGAATGGGGAATTGTCATGGGGGTGGGAGGGATTCCGCAAGGGATAATTGGTCAGACAATGTTTTCGCCACTCTTTAGTTAAATCAGTGCTCATTGAATTTTGCTCATGTTGTCTCTTTCTTTTAGCTGCCAGTGACAGAATGGTTTCATTAGATACAGTACTGCTAACTGTTGCTGGAATTATTTTGATTCCCTTTGTCCTGGTTATTTCATTTTTGGTTTTAATTACCTCCTTTGGATGGACTACAGGATTCCGTAGAAGATATATTGAATTTTTGCTGTGGCTCTTTGAGGTAAGTTTATAGATTGAGCTAACGTGACCCTCACAAAGGGCTTGACAATATTAATTTCTAAGGATGGTAAAATAATCATTCACGTTTATTTTTTCGTAGATCTTAGATTCTTTGCGTAAATCAATCAAAAATTTCAGCTTCAGTTCCTCTATGCTGTGAAAATCAATTTCTATTTTTTTTTTCTGGGGGGGGGGGGTCTTGTGAGTATGGCTTGTAGATGTGAAGCTTGGGAGTATTTTATTTTGAAGGGATCCCAATTTGCACTGAAACCACAGTTTGAGTTTAGGTACTGCTTCCAAGAGTACCACATACAAAAGCGATTGCAAGGTATTGACAAAATTTCTGCAGTCCTACAAAATCCGTCGTTTCTGCTTATTGAACATTTAAACCTCATATTCCAGATGATTTTTGCACAAGGTATTGTTACTAGTACGTTCTGCGTCGGAAGTCTGTAACACTTTTTGCAAGATATTCGAACTTTTGATTATTGAGGAAATTAATACGAAATGTTACACACCGCCTTTCCAGTTCGGTTTCCAGCCTGGGCTTGGTTGTGGACATGCTTTAAGTGCGGTAGTTTCAGTACTATTAGATGCCGAAAATTCTGGAGAATCTGTTGCTCTTGGCATACATGATATGCGACGAGCTTTTGACTCATTATCATTATCATTATCATCTTATATTTGAACTCCTAGAGTCGAAAGATCTGCTGAAAGATATCTGAATATATCTAATAAATATGAGGCAATCAAGCCAGTAGCTCTGTAGCCCACAGAGTGAAGCAAAAGGAAAAGGGCTAAATAGTTTTACTGAAAAGCCCGCCTGCTGTTAAATAGAAGAAGAAGACTCATTAATATAGGAACAGATTGTACTTGAAATGGCAAAGCGCGGCGTCCAATATGACACACTCCTATCCCTGAGAGATATGTATGAAAACCTCGAGGCCGAAATCAAGATCAAGTATGAGAAGCAAACAGATTCTGTTAGAATCCCAGTAAAGAAGGGTGCTCATCAAGGCGCACCTACTTCTGCTCCAGCTTTCAATAATAGAGTGATTCCTGCAAAAGAAAATTATCTAAAATCTTGCATTTCTAAAAGTATAGATCTTTCCCTAGTTTGCTTTGCTGATGACTTATTAAACATTGCCCGTGAGCTTGGAAGAATTGAAGAAAATTTTAAAATTTTTGAAAGAGAGTATGCAGCTATTGGTCTTGAATTCAACCCTTCGAAGTCGAAAGTGCTATTGTTCAACTGGCCTGAAACGCTGAAGCCCGAATCCATCATGTTCGGAAACACTAACGTAGAACCAGCTAACCATATTACACATTTAGGGTTACTCATTGGCCAGACACTAAAGCACACAAGAGCACGACTCATTAAACATCTTGAAAAACGAACGAGCTTTGCATATAGCAAAACGGTAGTAAAGAAATTCAGCTTTAACTGAATGATCCTAGCACGGCTCTACAACGAGCTGGTCCTCCCTCACTTTTTGTACCTTAGCCACTTCTGGCGAACTTTCCCGTAAAATACAAAGCTAAAATTACGATTGATATTCTTTAAATATGCAAATTATCTACTAGGGTTTCTACCCCTTGACATGCAACACTTACCTGACTAGAAAGTACAAAATAGCTGATCCCACGCTTACAATAGAAAAACAAATACAACAGTTTAACAGGAAAATTATTAGTCACCAGTGGCATGCAAATCTCCAGCAATAGTTTATGCTATGCACTGTCATTAGTAGAAGTTATTGCTGTTATGTAGTTGTGCATTTACCTTTATTCAAGTGTATTTTTTTTTCTTTTGTTTTTGCTGTACTCCGTCTTTTTGTTGTCTGTATGATGGGTTATAAATAATAATAATAATAATATGACCTCCCTCCCATATTGCAGATACGGACCTTATTCTTTTGGGGGTGCAAAGGAGGTTCAATTACATTAGAATGTTTATGTAGTGTTGGCTAAGGGAAGTGAAATGGTACAGTTATAGATTACCGAAGAGAGGAGAAGAAAAAGAATAGAAAAAAAATACAATCCCCCCCAAAAAATCCTATTATTTAAATTGGTATTGATGTATACTGGTATTTATTTTAAGTATGGGAAAAACAACACTATCAGTTCTGTTGAATGTAACATTAGGTATGGGTCACCACTTGATAAATTTAAAACAACATTAAATTGTAAAATATTTTGAAAATGAAACTTTTTCTGCTATTTTATGGCACTGTAATGGCTTAATTACTGCTATTATTTCTAAGACTCATAACAACCAGGTATTTGCTGAAGACAATTTCTTTGTGCAGTCTTCTTTTTTTGGCTACTCAATATTCCTCTAAAAACCCCTCTCCTTTTGGATTCTTAAAGATTCCCTTTTCGCTCAAAGTCTAAGCAGCCAATTATCTTGTCCTCTTTATATTCACCGATAACCTCAGCATTGACGAATATAGGTGAGAGAGTAGAGGATTTCTCCAAGTAAACCAGAATTCTATTTTGAAGTTGTAACATTTTTCGGGTGTCTATCTAATGACCTTTATGTAGGCTACCCATTAGATGACAGAACTTCTGTTTGCAAAATTTTGCTGTTGTTGGAGAAGGGGTGTTGAACCCAAATTTCAAATACTGTTCTTTTGGGACAGTTGCAAAATTTGTATGTACGTATTAGCCAAAGAATTACTCTCTGTTTTGCGAAGCATGATTCTTTGTGCCTATATTTAATTGCTCTGTTTTTCCCTTCAAGTTTGCGAAAAGGAAGAGACTGGTGAGGAGTATTGATAATACTTTGCCTATTTAGAGTTTCCACTTGTCTTTAGATTTGATTCTTTGTGTATTTGTGTTTTTTTTTTGCTTTCATATGTTGCTTAAATATTCTTGATTTTTTTCTAAAATACTCGTTGCGTCTTTGGTGAGATTTTTAATGTTTTCTATACTCTACTGAAAAAATAAAAATATATTACCAGGGTTGCCACCACGTTCAGTTCCATTAGTATCGAAATTGCTCAAATTTGTATGCTACACAACAATTTTCGGTGCTATAGTCGAAAAATTGATTGTAATAGTGCTAAAATAGCACCTTCGCGCAACAGATGCGAACCCTGAGCACGTGCTACTGTGCTACGCATAATGAAATAGTTCTAAAATAGCACTTTCGTGCTACAGGCTGCTGCCCTGCATGTTAGCTGTAATGTCTTTGGGCCGGCTTTTAAAAAGTTATTAACAAAGACTATAAGTCGATATATTCTGGCCCTCACATAATAATAATAATAATTTGATAAGAACCCAAATTGTTGTCAGAATTCAAGTAAAAAAAAACAAGGTAATGCATAAATTCAATGCTTCCTGTTTTGAGGAGTCATTTTACCTTGATCCTTATAGTGAGGTAATTGAATCGACTCTTCTAGTTTGTTCTCATTGTTTACTTACACGATAAACGATTAGATAGATAAAGGAGCTATGTTTGGACTTTTTGACTTGGACTAATTTCATAAATATAATATTTAAAATCTTAGCAAACCTTTCCCATGGTTGGTAAGTAAAGAGCGATTCTAGGCAGTTGATGAAACGGTAACTCTAAAAAATTGAATTTGGAAAACAATACATACATCAGAGTTGCCTGCTATGATACGGATTCCAGATATTTAAAATTAATCTATTACTAATTTATCCATCAAGAGTACACCAACAATAAGAAAGGAAAACATAAGAAAATACCAACAATTTTAGAGAAAGGGGTAAAACAACCCCCTGGAAAGGCTGCGATCTTGATTAGAATTACACCCTCAATTTCAATTATCACTACCCTGGAGTGTATTTATGCAAATGCGAATTTTTTCCGGGAGGATAGTCAAGGATGTTTTAATTGTTGTTTTGTTGTGTTTATTTTACTTTTTTATTATTTGGAGCATTTATTTGTTTTTGTTTGTTTGTTTTTTTCCTTGGGATGATAATATTGAATCTGTAGTCATATAATATTGGGAAAGGATCTAATCAAGCAGAAATTTAAAGTTCTAGTGACCTTTGTAAGTATAAAAAGAAATTCTGCCTCAACTCTATCTGTATCTCGGGCATTTTGTGCCACCAAGTAATAATTTTGACCCAAAATGGACTGAAATATCGAGGGAACAGCCTGAAATAGCTAATAGATTTCAACAATCAAAAATCTATTTATATTATCTCTGAGTTTCAGGTTAGCTATACTGGCTAGTGGTGGTGTACCCTAGCACGCAGTGAGTCAATACAAAAGGAAAGTTGTGAATGGGAAATTGTGAATACAGTAATACTAACGGTTATATTGTATTGCTTTGCTGCAAACTACGTATTAGGGGGAAGCTGGAAGACCTTTTGTAAGGAGGGGGACTGACTGAAGCCTTGAAATTTAAATTTTTAGGCCTAGATTTCCAAATTTTTCGTGAGAGGCTCTTCAGATTAATATTTAGAGGAGAGATTTACCCCGTAGCCTCTCTTGACTTGAAGGAATATATTTTGACTGAGCCTGCAATATGAGTAGCGAGAGGTTGACGGCATCACTTTTAATGCGAAAAGAGTTTTAATGCAAAATGGTAATCTTGAAATATATTAGGATAAAAATCTGAACTATCGCGTTAAGAGCGGGGGGTTGAGGGAAGTGGTAGGTCTCCTCGTATTTTGGAAATTCCGATTTTATTGTGTAATACAAATTCCCAAAATGAGTAGGCTATATATTCATGGGATTTTGTAATACAATAGTTAAATAGTTTTGCATTCCTGGTGGAAGGCAGAGAGTCTGGAGATCTGTACCTTCGCTATGCGGACCACGGGGCTCAAGCGAAAAAGTAAAAAAATGAAAAAAAAAAAAAAATAGACTCCTAATTATGTTCTGTGGATAATTTTTTTAATATTGCAGTTATTTTCATGTGAACCTGTTTTTATAGAATTTGTTTTGTCAAATTAGTTGACATATTCATGACGCCAAGAAAAAAAAAAGGAAAGGGTAGCTTTTAACTATGGTAATTTCTTTGCTATAACAAAACAGAGGATCATAGATTATTGTCATAGATAGATTTTTATTCTAGGTTTAACATTTAAGCTTTTTAAATGTGTTTTTCTTATTAGCCACTCTGTCTAAACCAGTGTTGCCACTCGACTGATACCAAACAGTGGTGCCGATCGATGAAAAAGCGGTGTTTTTGCGGTATCCTCTCTACCGAAACACGGTATAATTTATGGTGTATTTTGATACCCGTAATGCAAATACGTTACCACTAGTTTCAACAAAAACTTACTTTTTAAAAGCAATTAATTCCTTGCTACTTTTCTAGTAAATGGATACTATTCTTCATTATTTCCTTAAGTGGTATATTCTGCCATGAATTTTGAACAAGAAAGGTAGAATAAAAATGAAAAGAGACATCCCCTAGATACCCACTCGATGTATAAAGAGGGGAAAATAGTCCTCAATGATAAATTCATATCTTTTCCCACTTTCTGGCACTCTCACCAGTAGTGTGTATGTACGCAATATCACGAGCACATGAATATACAGTGCAGTTTGACGAGCACATTGCATAATGCCAGCAAGCCCTATTATTGGTCTATAAAGCGATCAAACACGTTATATTTGGAACCATGGACGAGATTGTGTAATGCAACCAGACGGGTTTAGACGATACACGCTTTACTAGATTCATTCATCCATCACTATAACATGTTTTTTTTATTTTCCTGGTTTAATATTCAAAATTAAACTTCCTTATATTACATGTTCAAAGATGATCTTTTTATAGAAATACTGGTTTTCAGCTGGAGGGCTTATATTCATGTTTTTTTTTCACTATAAATAGAGCCTCAATCGGTCTTTCTGTATTAATTGAAAAAAAAAACTTGAATTAAGTCTTTTATAGTTAAAATAATTCGTTTTCATATGATGAACTCCAAAAGGATTATGGTGAGTAGATATTTCCTTTTAGTCAAAAAGGTTTGTCATTATAGCTGGCTTATAAGTATCTGTCATATTGGTTTTCTGATTGACAGGGGACCGCATATTTTTCGCTAGTTTCATACCAGATGTCCATGTATAGGTGTTTTTGTCTGAAATAGCTTGTTTGCAAATGCATATTCTATTTTAACTAACAGATAGCAATTATGGATTAATCTAACTTGAAAATTGCCGTTATTGTAAGCGATTGCTAAAAAACTATGAGAAAAAAAAGCGTTTTTTTTTCTTTATTTATCGTATTTAAAAATATGTTTTATGCTAGTCATATAGATATAGGCTATTCGGTTCAAATGCTTCTCAAGTACCATACAGAAATATCTCTTTTTAAGACTAAAATTGAACAATACGTCTCCTTTAAATATAAACAATATCATTAATGTATTTGGAGAGGTGGGAGGGGTGCAACCCCACCATTAATATTCTGAATAAATATCAAACTTAGCTAATAGTCAAAAAATTTTATTTCTTTCCTTTATCATATATTGAAGGGGCTTTCTTTTTTTTCTATGTGTTTTAGGATGATATTGGGGTTTAAGTCTATAAGGCTACAAGTTACATAATGAAAGAAAAACAAAACAAACTGAAATTAATTTTTATTGCAGGACACTGGTAATCAAACTCCAGGCCAAAAGCGGGCAAACTTGGATCTCGCCCCCGAGAACACTGACATGGATCTAATCAGATCCCTGAATTCAATTAGGCCCACTATAATACACTACGCACGCCGTTCAGATGCACTAGCAGTTTCTAAGGATACCTGCGATTTCTAGGGTAAGTTCAATTTATCTGGTAGTTTTCAAGTTTATAATGGGCTCATAATTTCGCAAAAGCATATTCTCATTTAACTAACAGATAGCAATTATTTTTGCACCTATTAGTCAGCATTACATTCTAAATACACTAAAGGATTAAACCGAGTTAAAAATTGTCAGGGATGGTAAAAAAAAACCTTAATCAGATAGTGCCTTAAATATGTTACATGACTTTTGGTACTTATTTAGTATCTGGTAAACACGAGAGTGGAAGTATATTGAAACTCTTCATGAGAAATAGGTTATCGCATCCTAGTGAGGTATTGCCAGCTCTATGAGATATATTTTTTTATTGTACTTTATTGCTATTAGCCAAACGTCACGTTGTGTGTGCCATACCAACTAGTGAATATGTATCGGGCTTTTTTCTGCTCAATTATTTTCAGTGAAATTAATATCATAAGAATGGTGAAATATAAACTTGTTTAAGCTCTATTTGGCTACTTTATATGGGTGAGGGGGTGGGGCAAGTATTTAACCAATATAAGGCTAGGGGGGAAATTAAGTTTTTATTGGGGTGAAAAATTGATATAGACTTTTAACTTTATAAAATAATGGATATTGCACATGGAAAATAAATTCTATTCTTATAGACTAAGAAAGTATAAAACTAAGTAGTACAAAGTACTAAACTAAACTAAACTACTAAACTAAAGTACTAAGTAGGAAAAAAAGTGTTTTTTTTCTTTATATTTCGTATTTAAAAATATGTTTTATGCTAGTCATATAGATATAGGCTATTCGGCTCAACTGCTTCTCAAGTACCATACCGAAATATCTCCTTTTAAGACTAAAATTGAACAATACGTCTCCTTATACCCGAAAGCTGACGATAGGACGCATCAGCAGGTAATGTGTTACCAGCAACAGTAGCAAGGAGTTGTCCTCTACCATTGACGATTATTTTTATGTTGGCATTCTCTTTGAGTGCAATCATCTCCGGAGATATCAATCTTGTATATCCACCATCATAAGAGTTGAATTGTTTTGGTACTCCAACGAAATTTAATTCCTTGCTGTAATGACAATGCACGCATACGTTTCCGATAGTGCTACCACTTGTACTTATTTCATAGTTTAAATACTTCTCCTTGTCAGCATTCAATGCTTTCTTAAAATGCTTCATCTTCACTTTTTAGAGATATTAGTTATGTGTTTATCGTTCCACTGCGTAAAAAATACTGATTTAATACATGCAATAAACTAGCTAGTGTCGATAACTGGACATAGAGTACCAGTGGGAAAGCCGCATCGTGTCTCTGAACAAGCATAGAGTATGATTGTAAGAGCCGTAAGCATAACTGATATATCCTATCGTCAACTTTCGGGTATTAGCATTTAAATGAAAGCAAAGACGAAAAGAAAGGCCTACTCTTCTACTAATATCATATCTTGTCTACGTGTCGAAACTGTTACCTGTGTAAAAATCATGTTGTAATAGACAGTGAAATTGCCGGAAAAATAAAAAGGGCATTGGTAGAAAATATCTCTAAGGAATATAATGATGAATCGAGGAAAAACAAAGTTCAAGCACACGTTACTAGCATTGATCAAACAGTCAATGAACCAAATAATACCAAAGACGAAACGCATATTGAACCTGTCGATGACACACCAGTAAAAATTGTGTATGATTCAAAATGGTATAATGATTATTCTACTGATTACGAGCTAAGAGAAGACACTAGCTACAATATCAAGAGAGTACATGGTGACCTATTTTATGGAACAGATTCAAAATGTCCAAAGTTGATCATTGATATTAATAATGTATCATAATATATTTTTTGTATTAATATTCTCCATGACATTATTTCATTAAAAATACATTATGTATTACATTGTTATGTGTTCATTATTTCTAGAGTATGCTTAATTTAAGTATCAAATTGAACAAATTCCTTATTAACATTCTTTATTGAAACTTCATTTAAGAAATAATGAAAAAATTGTAAGCAAGTAACAAATTCTTTCTTGAATTTGCTCCTGGATAAACAAAAAAAAAGACATTTCATTCCAGAAATTATAAAAAAACTCTTGAAGTCACCTATTGAATACACAATACAGATATTTCATTCAAGAAATTATGAAAAAATCGCAAGTAAGTAACAAACTCTTTATTGTTTTCACCTCTTGGATATACAATACGGAAATTTCATTTAAGAAATTATGAAAAATTGTAAGTAAGTAACAAACTCTTTCTTGAAGTCACCTCTTGGATACACAATGCAGAAATTTCATTCAAGAAATTATGAAAAAATTGCAAGTAATTAACAAATCCTTTCTTGAATTCGCCTCATGGATACACAATACAGACATCTCATTCAGGAAATTATGTGAAAATTCTAAGTAACAAACTATTTCTTGAATTCCCTGTTTGGATGCATAATACAGAAATTTAATTCATTTTGATATAAATTTTTTTTTTTCACTCTGACACTTAGATTTTGTCAATTTTATCCCATGTAATCGAGCATGGGATGTTGTTATAGAATTTAATCAATCTGATACTTATATTTTGTCAATTTTAATCGATATACCCGACAAAAGATGTAGTCTGAGCGGGTGTGCTGCCATCTATAACCGGTCTAACCTAAATTCAACATAACTACGCATGAAGTCAAAATGAATAGAACTTGGATTTTATGACTGTTATCTGATGTATCCAATTCGTATAAGTGTAAGATATTGATAAAAAAATTTATTCGCTCTGTCATTTAGATTTTGTCAAATTTATCCCATGTATTCGAGAAAGGGATGTTGATATAGAATTTAATCAATCTGATGCTTAGATTTTGTCAATTTTATCTGATATACCCGACAAATGATTATATTTAAATTGTCGACATTAACGACATTGTTTATATTTAAAGGAGACGCATTGTTCAATTTTAGTCTTAAAAAGAGATATTTCTGTATGGTACTTGAGAAGCATTTGAGCCGAATAGCCTATATCTATATGACTGGCATGAAACATGTTTTTAAATACGATACATAAAGAAAAAAACACTTTTTTTTCTTACTTGGTACTTTAGTTTAGTAGTTTAGTTTAGTACTTAGTACTACTTAGTTTTCTACTTTCTTAGTGTATAAGAATATAATTTATTTTCCATGTGCAATATCCATTATTTTATAAAGTTAAAAGACTATCAATTTTTCACCCCACTGAAAACTTAATTTCCCCCCTAGCATTATATTGGCTAAATACTTGCCCCACCCCCTCACCCATATAAAGTAGCCAAAATGAGCTTAATAAATTTTATACTTCACCATTCTTATGATATTAATTTCACTGAAAATAACTGAGCCGAAAAAAATCCCAATACATATTCACTAGTTGGTATGGCACACTCAACGTGACGTTTGGGTAATAGCAATAAAGTACAATAAAAAAATATCTCTCATAGAGCTGGCAATACCTCACTAGGATGCGATAACCTATTTCTCATGAAGCATCTCAATATACTTCCACTCTCGAGTTTACCAGATACTAAATAAGTACCAAAAGTCATGTAACATAGTTAAGGCACTATCTGATTAAGGTTTTTTTTTTTTACAATCCCTGACAATTTTTAACTCGGTTTAATCCTTTAGTGTATTTAGAATGTAATGCTGACTAATAGGTGCAAAGATAATTGCTATCTGTTAGTTAAATGAGAATATGCTTTTGCGAAATTATGAGCCCATTAAAAACTTAAAAACTACCAGATAAATTGAACTTACCCTAGAAATCGCCGGTATGTCCTTAGAAACTGCTTGTGCATCTGAACGGCATGCGTAGTGTATTATAGTGGGCCTAATTGAATTCAGGGACCTGATTAGATCCATGTCAGTGTTCTCGGGGGCGAGATCCAAGTTTGCCCGCATTGGCCTGGAGTTTGATTACCAGTGTCCTGCAATAAAAATTAATTTCAGTTTGTTTTTGTTTTTTTTTTTCATTATGTAACTTGTAGCCTTATAGACTTAAACCCCAATATCAACATAAAAAACATATAGAAAAAAAACGCCACTTCAACATATGATAAAGGAAAAAAATAAAAAAAATAAGACTATTAGCTAAGTTTGATATTTATTCAGAATATTAATGGAGGGGACTGCACCCTTCCCACCTCCCCAAAGCCCACTCCAAATGCATTAATGATATTGTTTATATTTAAAGGAGACGTATTGTACAATTTTAGTCTTAAAAGGAGATATTTCTGTATGGTACTTGAGAAGCATTTGAGCCGAATAGCCTATATCTATATGACTAGCATAAAACATATTGTTAAATACGATTCATAAAGAAATAAAAAAAACACCTTTTTTTTGTCTCATGGTTTTTTAGCAATCGCTGACTATAATGGCAATTTTCAAGTTAGATTAATCCATAATTGCTATCTGTTAGTTACAATAGAATATGCATTTGTATACAAGCTATTTCAGACAAATACACCTATACCTGGTCATCTGGTATGAAACTAGCGAAAAATATGCGGTCCCCTGTCAATCAGAATACCAATATGACAGATACTTAAAAGCCTGCTATAATGACAAACCTTTTTGACTAAAAAGAAATATCTACTCACCATAATCCTTTTGGAGTTCATCATATGAAAACGAATTAGTTTAACTATAAAAGACTTAATTCAACTTTTTTTTTTCAAGTAATACAGAAAGACCGATTGAGGCTCTATTTATAGTGAAAAAAAAAACATGAATATAAGCCCTCCAGCTAAAAACTAGTATTTTTAGAAAAAGATCATCTTTGAACATGCAATATAAGGAAGTTTAATTTTGAATATTGAAGCAGGAAAAAAAATAAATAAAAAAAAACAGGTTATAGCGATGGATGAATGAACCTAGTAAAGCGTGTATCGTCTAAAACCGTCTGGTTGCATTACACAATCTCGTCCATGGTTGCAAATATAACGTGTTTGATCGCTTTATAGACCAATAATAGAGAGGGCTTGCTGGCATTATGCAATGTGCTCGTCAAACTGCACTGTATATTCGTGTGCTCGTGAAACAGCACTTTATATTCATATGCTCGTGATATTGCGTGCATACACACTACTCTCACCCGTTCTTCATCACTAATAGCTTGTGCATACCACCCGTTCTCTAGAAAATTGGAAGCAGGATAATCTACTCTTTTCTGTTTTAAACTAGATTAAAAGTTTTATTTATCAATATTTGTTTCATTTTCGGCACTTTCTCCAGAAATACTGTGTATACTGTCATTTTTGTCCCATTTTCTATTTTGGATCCTCTGATATACCGGCCTTGAAAACGAAAAATTTCGCGAGTTCCGCAGTAACCTATCCAGCCATATATCATTCGAAGTAGAGAGCAAACATTTGTCCCTTTTCCCATACGGTGACATTACTTAGTATAAATTCAGTGATAATAGTCATTTCGCGGTATAAATACGCTGATCATAGTCATTTCACGGTATAATTGCGATATGCGGTATGATCAGAAAAAAGTGCGGTATTTCTCTTGAAATTAAGGTATTATACCGCAAAATGCGGTATAAGTGGCAACACAGGTCTAAACATACCAAAGATACGAGAATACTCTTTGCAACAAATGGTGTCGGAAAGAGCTCAAGTCCAAAACACCTATGATAAGAAATTAATAG
>NC_142801.1:53138062-53266994 GCF_049724085.1 Artemia sp. Qi Xiang Cuo | reverse complement strand
CAATTGTCCAAAAAATCAGAAAAAACCTTGGGATTTTCACGAACTGTCTTATAAACTCTTATAGTTCACCCATTTTTGCCTTTTAAGTTCCCTGCGAACAAAAATTTTCTATTGAACGTTACTGGTGATATCAAACCTACACTCCAACATTTATTCATCTTAATTAATTTTAGAAATATCATGAAAAATATACGAGCCGATTAGGTGATACACTCTATTTGGTGGTCTGAATTTAGTATCCGATTTTTTAATTATCAACGACGTCTTTCTAAAAAACTAATATCAAGCTAAGGCAATTGTCCAAAAAATATTAAAAATCCTTGTAATTTTAAGGAACTGTCTTATAAACTCATGTAGTTCACCCATTTTTGCCTTTTAAAGTTCACTGCGAACCAATATATTCTCATGTATGTTCCGGGTGATGTCATACCTACACTCCGACATTTCTTCATCCTAACTGACCTGGGAAATATAAAGAAACATATACGAGCCAATCAGATAATACAATCCTTTTGTTTGTCTGTGTTTAGCATCCGATTTTTTAATTATCAACGACTCATATCTAAAAAACTACTCTCAAATTAAGGCAATTGTCCAAGAAATGAGAAAAAACTTTGGGATTTTCACGAACTGTCTTTTAAACTCATGTAGTTCACACATTTTTGCCTTTTATAGCCCCCCACGAACACAACATCTCTCACGCATGATCCGGGTGATGTCAAATCTTCCGTCCGACATTTCTTCATCCTAAGTGAGCGTAGAAGTATAATGTATAATATACTAGCCAATTAAATGATACACTCTAGTTGTTTTTTTGAGTTTAGCATCCGATTCTTTTATTATCAACGACTCATTTCTAAAAAACTACTTTCAAACTAAGGCAATTGTCCAAAAAATCATATAATTCCTTGAAATTTTCCCGAACTGTCTTATAAACCCATGTCGTTCACCCAGTTTTGCCATTTATATTAATCTGCCAACCAAGATATTCTCTTCCATGTGCCGGGTGATGTCAAACCTACAGTTCGACATTTCTTCATCCTAAGTGACTTGAGAAAGATAATGAAAAATAGACGAACAGATTAGATAATACAATCCTTTTTTTTGTCTGATTTTAGCATCCGATTTTTTAATTACCAAAGACGGTTTTCTAAAACACTACTTTCAAACTAAGGCAATAGTCCAAAAACTCACAATATTCATTGGAATTTTCACGAACTGTATTATAAACTCTTGTAATTCTCCCATTTTTGCCTTTTATAGTCCCCTACGACCAAAAAATGTCCCTCGCACGTTCCGGGTGATTTCAAACCTACAGTCCGACATTTAGTAATCTTATTTAACCTAAAAAATATAAAGAGTCATATACAAACCTATCAGATAATGCAATCCTTTTGTTTGTGTGTGTTTAGCATCCGATTTTTTTATTACCAACGACGCATATCTAAAAAACTACTTTCAAGCTAAGGCAATTGTCCAAAGAATCATAAAAATCCTTGGAATTTTCACAAACCGTCTTCTAAACTCATGTATTTCACCCATTTTTTCGTTTCTAAGTCCCCTACGAACAAAAAAAGTATATTGTATGTTCCGGGTGATGTCAAACCTACACTCTGACATTTCTTCATTTTAATTAACTTAAAAAATATCAAGAATCATATACAAGCCAATTTGATAATACCATGTTTTGGTTTGTCCTAGTTTAGCATCGAATTTTTTAATTATCAGCGACTTATATCTAAAAAACTACTCTCAATCTAAGGCAATTGTCCAAAAAATCATATAAATCCTTGAAATTTTAACTAACCGTCTTATGAACTCATGTAGTTCACCCATTTGTGTATTTTTAAGCCCCCCGCGAACAAAAAAAGTCACATACACGTTCCGGGTGATGTCGAACCTACATTCGGACATGTCTTCTTCTTAATTAATTTTAGAAATATCATGAAACATATACGAGCTAATCAAATAATACATTCTACTATTTTGTCTGAGTTTAGCATCAGATTGTTTAATTATCAGCGACTCATATCCCAAAAACTACTTTCAAGCTAAGGCACTTGTTCAAAAAATCAGATGAATCATCGGGATTTTTACGAATTGTCTTAGGACCTCATGTAGTTCACCCATTGTGGCCATTTTAATTCCCCTGCCAACAAAAAAAATATATTCAATGTTCCGGGTGATATCAAACTTACCCTTCGACATTTCTTCATCCTAAGTAACTTTAGAAATATCAAGAAAAATATACAAGCAGATCAAAGAATACATTCCTTTTGTTTGTCCGTGTCTAGCATCAAATTTTTTAATTATCAATAACGCATATCTAAAAAACTACTCTCAAGCTAAGGCAATTGTCCAAAAAATCAGATGAATCTTTGAGATATTAACGAACTTTCTTCTAAACTCATGTATTTTACCCATTTTTGCCTTTTTAAGTCGGATGCCAACAAAGATATTTTATTGCATGGTCCGGGGGATGTCGGACCTACACTCCGCCATTTCTTCATCAGAATTGATTTTAAAAATATCAATCATAATAGACTAGTCAATTAGGTGATACACTCTTTTTTATTGTCTGAATTTAGCATCCAATTTTTTAATTATAAACTACGCATATCTAAAAAACTACTCTCAAGTTAAGGCAATGGTCCAAAGAATCATAAGAATCCGTGGAATTTTCACAAACTGTCTTCTAACCTCATGTAATTCACCCATTCTTGCCTTTTGAAGTTGACTGCCAACACAAAAATTCTCTCCTATGTTCCGGGGGATGTCAAACCTCCAGTCCGCCATTTCTGCATCTTAACTGACTTTAAAAATATCATGTAACATATAAGAGCCAATCAGGTAATACAATCTTTTTGTTTGTCTGGGTTTAGCATCCGATTTTTTAATTATCAGCGACGCATATCTAAAAAACTACTTTCAAGCTATGGCATTTGTCCAAAAAATAGTAAAAATCCTGGGAATTTTAACAAACTGTCTTATGAACTCATGTAATTCACCTATTATTTCCTTTTTAAATCCCCTGCCACGCAAAAAATTCCATCCCACGTTCCGGGTGATTTCAGACCTAAACTCCGACATTTCTTCATCCTAATTAACTTAAGACATATCAAGAAAAATATACAACCCAATAAGGTGATCAAATCCTTTTGTTTGTCAGATTTTAGCATCCAAATGTTACATTATCAACGACGTCTTTCTAACAAACGACTATCAAATTAAGGCAATTGTCCCAAAAATCATAACAAACCTCGGAATTTTAAGGAACTGTCATTTAACCTCTTGTAGTTCACCCATTTGGGCCTATTTAAGTTCCCTGCGAAAAAAAATATTCCCTTGCATGTTCCGGGTGAGGTCAAACCTACACTCTAACATTTCTTCATCTTAAGTAAATATGAAAATATAAAGAAACATATACGAGCCAATCTGATAATACAATGCTTTTTTTTGTCTGAGTTTAGCATCGGATTTTTTAATTATCAATGACGCATATCTAAAAAACTACTCTCAATCTAAGGAAATTGTCCAAAAACTCAGATAAATCATTGAAATTTTAAGGAACTGTCTTATGAACTCATGTAGTTTACCCATTTTTGCCTTTTTAAGTCCCCCGCCAAAAAAAAATTTCTCTTGAATGTTCCTGGTGAGTTCAAACCTACAGTCCGACATTTCTTCATCCTAACTTACTTTATAAGTATAAAGAATCATATACGAGCCAATCAGATAATAAAATCCATTTGTTTGTCTTATTTTAGCATCCTATTTTTTATTTATTGACGACTCATTTCTAACAAACTACTTTCAAGTCAAGGCAATTGTCCAAAAAATAAGAAAAATCCTTGGAATTTTCACGCACTGTCTTATAAACTCTTGTAGTTTACATATGTGTGCCTTTAAAAGTCCACCGCCAACAAATCAAGTATATCACATGTTCCTGGTGATGTCAGACTTACACTCCGGCATTTCTTAATCCTAATTGACTTGAGAAATAGCAAGAAACATATACGACCCAATTAGGTGATGTAATCCTTTTTTGTGTCTGAGTTTAGCATCAGATTTTTAATTATCAGCGACTTATATCTAAAAAACTACTCTCAAGCTAAGGCAATTTTCCAAAAACTAATATAAATCCTTGGGATTTTACCGAACTGTCTTTTGAACTCTTGTAGTTCACCCATTTTTGCGTTTTGAAGTCCCCCACCATCAAAAAAAGTTTATCGTATGTTCCGAGTGATTTCGAACCTACAGTCCGACAGTTATTCATCCTAATTGATTTTAGAAAAATCAAGAAACATATACAAGCCAATTAGATAATACAATCTTTTTTTTTTTCTGAGTTTAGCATCCTATTTTTTAATTATCAACGACGCATTTCTAAAAAACTACTTTCAATTTAAGGTAATTGTCCAAAAAATCATAAAAAACTTGGAAATTTTAAGAAACTGTCTTAAAAACTCTTGTAGTTCACCCATTTTTGCCTTTTTAAGCCCCCCACGAAACAATAATTTATCTCGAACGTTCCTGGGGATGTCAAACTTCCAGTCTAACATTTCTTCATCTTAACTGACTTTATAAGTATAATGAAAAATATACGAGCCAATCAGATGATATACTCTTTTTGTTTTTCTGAGTTTAGCATCCGATTCTTTAATTATAAAATACGAATATCTCAAAAACTTCTCTCAAACTAAGGCACTTGTACAAAAACTCAGAAAAAACATAGGAATTTTAAGTAACTGTCTTCTAAACTCATGTAGTTCACCAATTATTGCCTTTTAAGTCCCCCACGAAACAAAATTGTTTCTTACATGTTCCGGTTGAAGTCAAACCTACACTTCGACAGTTCTTCATCTTAAGTAATTTTAGAAGTATCAAGAGACATATACGCGCCACTCAAGTGACAAAATCTTTTAGTTTGTCCGATTTCAGCATCCGATTTTTTAATTAACTCCGACGCGTACCAACAAAGGACTCATCCTATATGTCTCGTTTACAAAAAATCATTTGGCTCATCTAGATTTTCACAAGTCTGATGATTAAATAATGTATGTCAATCTTGTTCGCCTTTTTAAGCCCCCCACCAACAAAACATTTCTAATCCATATTACGGGGGATTACACCTACAATATAACATTCTGGACGCTTAAGTTAGGTTTTAAATATCATGAAACATATAAGTGCCAAATGAATGTTGCACTCCTTTTGTTTGTCCGAGTTTAGCATCCAATTTTTTAATTATCAACGACGCATATCTAAAAAACTACTTTCAATTTAAGGCAATTGTTCAAAAACTCAGAAAAAACCTTGAAATTTTAACGAACTGTCTTATAAACTCTTGTAATTCACCCATTCTTGCTTATTTAAGTTCCCTGCCAACAAAAAAATTTTCTTGAATGTTCCGGGTGAGGTCAAACCTACACTACGCCATTTATTCATCTTAATTAAATTTAAAAATATCAAGAATCATATACGACCCAATTAGATAATACAATGTTTGTTTTTTTCTGTGTTTAGCATCGGATTTTTTTATTATCAAAGACGCATTTCTAAAAAACCACTTTCAAATTAAGGCAATTCTCCAAAAAATCATAAGAATCTTTGGAATGTTCACGAACCGTCTTATGAACTCTTGTAATTTCCACATTTGTGCCATTTTAAGTCCCCCACCAGACAAAAAGTTTCCTCACACGTTCCGGGAGATATCACACCTAAACTCTGACATTTCTTCATCCTAACTAATTTTAGAAGTATAAAGAATCATATACAACCCTATTAGATAATAAATTCTTTTTGTTTGTCTGAGATTAGCATCCGATTTTTTTATTATCGAAGACTGATATCTAAAAAACTACTATCAAATTAAGGCCAATTTCCAAAGAATCGGAAAAAACCTTGGAATTTTAACAAACCGGCTTATAAACTAATGTAGTTCTCCCATTTTTGCCTTTTTAAGTTCCCCACCCACCAAACATGTACCTCGAAAGTTCCGGGGGATGTCAATCCTACAGTCCAACATTTCTTCATCCTAATTAACTTGAGAAATATCATGCAAAATATATGAGCCAATCAGGTAATACAATCCTTTTGTTTGTCTGAGTTTAGTATCCGATTTTTTAATTATCAACGACGCATTTCTAACAAACTACTCGTGTGTGTGTGTGTGTGTGTGTGTGTGTGTGTGTGTGTGTGTGTGTGTGTGTGTGTGTGTGTGTGTGTGTGTGTGTGTGTGTGTGTGTGTGTGTGTGTGTGTGTGTGTGTGTGTGTGTGTGTGTGTGTGTGTGTGTGTGTGTGTGTGTGTGTGTGTGTGTGTGTGTGTGTGTGTGTGTGTGTGTGTGTGTGTGTGTGTGTGTGTGTGTGTGTGTGTGTGTGTGTGTGTGTGTGTGTGTGTGTGTGTGTGTGTGTGTGTGTGTGTGTGTGTGTGTGTGTGTGTGTGTGTGTGTGTGTGTGTGTGTGTGTGTGTGTGTGTGTGTGTGTGTGTGTGTGTGTGTGTGTGTGTGTGTGTGTGTGTGTGTGTGTGTGTGTGTGTGTGTGTGTGTGTGTGTGTGTGTGTGTGTGTGTGTGTGTGTGTGTGTGTGTGTGTGTGTGTGTGTGTGTGTGTGTGTGTGTGTGTGTGTGTGTGTGTGTGTGTGTGTGTGTGTGTGTGTGTGTGTGTGTGTGTGTGTGTGTGTGTGTGTGTGTGTGTGTGTGTGTGTGTGTGTGTGTGTGTGTGTGTGTGTGTGTGTGTGTGTGTGTGTGTGTGTGTGTGTGTGTGTGTGTGTGTGTGTGTGTGTGTGTGTGTGTGTGTGTGTGTGTGTGTGTGTGTGTGTGTGTGTGTGTGTGTGTGTGTGTGTGTGTGTGTGTGTGTGTGTGTGTGTGTGTGTGTGTGTGTGTGTGTGTGTGTGTGTGTGTGTGTGTGTGTGTGTGTGTGTGTGTGTGTGTGTGTGTGTGTGTGTGTGTGTGTGTGTGTGTGTGTGTGTGTGTGTGTGTGTGTGTGTGTGTGTGTGTGTGTGTGTGTGTGTGTGTGTGTGTGTGTGTGTGTGTGTGTGTGTGTGTGTGTGTGTGTGTGTGTGTGTGTGTGTGTGTGTGTGTGTGTGTGTGTGTGTGTGTGTGTGTGTGTGTGTGTGTGTGTGTGTGTGTGTGTGTGTGTGTGTGTGTGTGTGTGTGTGTGTGTGTGTGTGTGTGTGTGTGTGTGTGTGTGTGTGTGTGTGTGTGTGTGTGTGTGTGTGTGTGTGTGTGTGTGTGTGTGTGTGTGTGTGTGTGTGTGTGTGTGTGTGTGTGTGTGTGTGTGTGTGTGTGTGTGTGTGTGTGTGTGTGTGTGTGTGTGTGTGTGTGTGTGTGTGTGTGTGTGTGTGTGTGTGTGTGTGTGTGTGTGTGTGTGTGTGTGTGTGTGTGTGTGTGTGTGTGTGTGTGTGTGTGTGTGTGTGTGTGTGTGTGTGTGTGTGTGTGTGTGTGTGTGTGTGTGTGTGTGTGTGTGTGTGTGTGTGTGTGTGTGTGTGTGTGTGTGTGTGTGTGTGTGTGTGTGTGTGTGTGTGTGTGTGTGTGTGTGTGTGTGTGTGTGTGTGTGTGTGTGTGTGTGTGTGTGTGTGTGTGTGTGTGTGTGTGTGTGTGTGTGTGTGTGTGTGTGTGTGTGTGTGTGTGTGTGTGTGTGTGTGTGTGTGTGTGTGTGTGTGTGTGTGTGTGTGTGTGTGTGTGTGTGTGTGTGTGTGTGTGTGTGTGTGTGTGTGTGTGTGTGTGTGTGTGTGTGTGTGTGTGTGTGTGTGTGTGTGTGTGTGTGTGTGTGTGTGTGTGTGTGTGTGTGTGTGTGTGTGTGTGTGTGTGTGTGTGTGTGTGTGTGTGTGTGTGTGTGTGTGTGTGTGTGTGTGTGTGTGTGTGTGTGTGTGTGTGTGTGTGTGTGTGTGTGTGTGTGTGTGTGTGTGTGTGTGTGTGTGTGTGTGTGTGTGTGTGTGTGTGTGTGTGTGTGTGTGTGTGTGTGTGTGTGTGTGTGTGTGTGTGTGTGTGTGTGTGTGTGTGTGTGTGTGTGTGTGTGTGTGTGTGTGTGTGTGTGTGTGTGTGTGTGTGTGTGTGTGTGTGTGTGTGTGTGTGTGTGTGTGTGTGTGTGTGTGTGTGTGTGTGTGTGTGTGTGTGTGTGTGTGTGTGTGTGTGTGTGTGTGTGTGTGTGTGTGTGTGTGTGTGTGTGTGTGTGTGTGTGTGTGTGTGTGTGTGTGTGTGTGTGTGTGTGTGTGTGTGTGTGTGTGTGTGTGTGTGTGTGTGTGTGTGTGTGGTGTGGTGGTGGTGGTGGTGGTGGTGTGTGTGGTGTGTGTGGTGGTGTGTGTGGTGGTGGTGGTGGTGGTGGTGTGTGTGTGTGTGTGTGTGTGTGTGTGTGTGTGTGTGTGTGTGTGTGTGTGTGTGTGTTTGTGTGTGTGTGTGTGTGTGTGTGTGTCTGTGTGTGTGTGTGTGTGTGTGTGTGTGTGTGTGTGTGTGTGTGTGTGTGTGTGTGTGTGTGTGTGTGTGTGTGTGTGTGTGTGTGTGTGTGTGTGTGTGTGTGTGTGTGTGTGTGTGTGTGTGTGTGTGTGTGTGTGTGTGTGTGTGTGTGTGTGTGTGTGTGTGTGTGTGTGTGTGTGTGTGTGTGTGTGTGTGTGTGTGTGTGTGTGTGTGTGTGTGTGTGTGTGTGTGTGTGTGTGTGTGTGTGTGTGTGTGTGTGTGTGTGTGTGTGTGTGTGTGTGTGTGTGTGTGTGTGTGTGTGTGTGTGTGTGTGTGTGTGTGTGTGTGTGTGTGTGTGTGTGTGTGTGTGTGTGTGTGTGTGTGTGTGTGTGTGTGTGTGTGTGTGTGTGTGTGTGTGTGTGTGTGTGTGTGTGTGTGTGTGTGTGTGTGTGTGTGTGTGTGTGTGTGTGTGTGTGTGTGTGTGTGTGTGTGTGTGTGTGTGTGTGTGTGTGTGTGTGTGTGTGTGTGTGTGTGTGTGTGTGTGTGTGTGTGTGTGTGTGTGTGTGTGTGTGTGTGTGTGTGTGTGTGTGTGTGTGTGTGTGTGTGTGTGTGTGTGTGTGTGTGTGTGTGTGTGTGTGTGTGTGTGTGTGTGTGTGTGTGTGTGTGTGTGTGTGTGTGTGTGTGTGTGTGTGTGTGTGTGTGTGTGTGTGTGTGTGTGTGTGTGTGTGTGTGTGTGTGTGTGTGTGTGTGTGTGTGTGTGTGTGTGTGTGTGTGTGTGTGTGTGTGTGTGTGTGTGTGTGTGTGTGTGTGTGTGTGTGTGTGTGTGTGTGTGTGTGTGTGTGTGTGTGTGTGTGTGTGTGTGTGTGTGTGTGTGTGTGTGTGTGTGTGTGTGTGTGTGTGTGTGTGTGTGTGTGTGTGTGTGTGTGTGTGTGTGTGTGTGTGTGTGTGTGTGTGTGTGTGTGTGTGTGTGTGTGTGTGTGTGTGTGTGTGTGTGTGTGTGTGTGTGTGTGTGTGTGTGTGTGTGTGTGTGTGTGTGTGTGTGTGTGTGTGTGTGTGTGTGTGTGTGTGTGTGTGTGTGTGTGTGTGTGTGTGTGTGTGTGTGTGTGTGTGTGTGTGTGTGTGTGTGTGTGTGTGTGTGTGTGTGTGTGTGTGTGTGTGTGTGTGTGTGTGTGTGTGTGTGTGTGTGTGTGTGTGTGTGTGTGTGTGTGTGTGTGTGTGTGTGTGTGTGTGTGTGTGTGTGTGTGTGTGTGTGTGTGTGTGTGTGTGTGTGTGTGTGTGTGTGTGTGTGTGTGTGTGTGTGTGTGTGTGTGTGTGTGTGTGTGTGTGTGTGTGTGTGTGTGTGTGTGTGTGTGTGTGTGTGTGTGTGTGTGTGTGTGTGTGTGTGTGTGTGTGTGTGTGTGTGTGTGTGTGTGTGTGTGTGTGTGTGTGTGTGTGTGTGTGTGTGTGTGTGTGTGTGTGTGTGTGTGTGTGTGTGTGTGTGTGTGTGTGTGTGTGTGTGTGTGTGTGTGTGTGTGTGTGTGTGTGTGTGTGTGTGTGTGTGTGTGTGTGTGTGTGTGTGTGTGTGTGTGTGTGTGTGTGTGTGTGTGTGTGTGTGTGTGTGTGTGTGTGTGTGTGTGTGTGTGTGTGTGTGTGTGTGTGTGTGTGTGTGTGTGTGTGTGTGTGTGTGTGTGTGTGTGTGTGTGTGTGTGTGTGTGTGTGTGTGTGTGTGTGTGTGTGTGTGTGTGTGTGTGTGTGTGTGTGTGTGTGTGTGTGTGTGTGTGTGTGTGTGTGTGTGTGTGTGTGTGTGTGTGTGTGTGTGTGTGTGTGTGTGTGTGTGTGTGTGTGTGTGTGTGTGTGTGTGTGTGTGTGTGTGTGTGTGTGTGTGTGTGTGTGTGTGTGTGTGTGTGTGTGTGTGTGTGTGTGTGTGTGTGTGTGTGTGTGTGTGTGTGTGTGTGTGTGTGTGTGTGTGTGTGTGTGTGTGTGTGTGTGTGTGTGTGTGTGTGTGTGTGTGTGTGTGTGTGTGTGTGTGTGTGTGTGTGTGTGTGTGTGTGTGTGTGTGTGTGTGTGTGTGTGTGTGTGTGTGTGTGTGTGTGTGTGTTAATCGTTCTCGGTCTGTTCTCGGTCTGATATGATCTATTTCCGATCTGACTGATCTGTTCTTGGTCTGATCTGATCTGTTCTCAGTCACATATGATCTGTTTTTGGTCTGATAAGATCTGTTTTCAGTCTAACTGATCTGTTCTCGGTCTGATCTGATCTTTTTTCGGTCGGATATGATCTGTTCTCAGTCGGATATAATTTGTTCTCTGTCTGATCTGATCTGTCCTCAGTCTGATCTGATCTGTTCTTGGTCTTTTCTGATCTGTTCTTGGTCTGATAAGATATGTTTTCGGTCTGATTTGTATGTTGTGGTTCTGATCTGATCTGTTCTCGGCTTGATCTGATCTGTTTTCAGTCTTATCTGATCTGTTCTCTGTCTGATATGATGAACTGTTCTCGGTCGGATAAGATCTGTTCACGGTCTGATTTGATCTGATTTCGGTCTGATAAGATCTATTTTTGGCCTGATTGATCTGTTTTTGGTCCAATATTATCTGTTTTTGGTCAGACTGATATGTTCTCGATCTTATATAATCTGTTCCGTCTTATCTGATCTCTTCTCTGTCTGATATGAAATTTTTAATCTGAACTGATATGAACTGATATGAAGTCTGATCTGATCTGTTTTTGATCTGACTGATATGTTGTAAGTATGAACTGATCTTTTCTCTGTCGGATCTGATCTGTTTTAAGTCTAATATGATCTGTTCTCGCTCGGATATGATCTGTTCTCAGTCTGATAAGATTTGTTTTCGGTCTGAAAAGATCTGTTTTCGGTCTGACTGATCTGTTCTCGGTCTGATGTGATATGTTCTTGATCGGATATGATCTGTTCTCGGTCTGATATGATCTGATCTCAGTCTGACAAGATCTCTTTTTTGTCTAACTTATCTGTTCTTGGTCTGATCTGATCTGTTATCGAACGGATAAGATATTTTTTTTTGTCTGATCTGATCTGTTTTCGGTCTGACTGATCTGTTCTCGGTCTGATCTGTTCTTGGTCTGATCTGGTATGACCTCAGTCAGATATTATCTGTTCTTGGTCTCATTAGATCTTTTCTCGGTCTGATCTGATCTGTTTTTGGTCTGACTGATCTTTTTTCAGTCGCATCTGATCTGTTCTCGGTCGGATATGATCTGTTCTCGGTCTGATCTGTTCTCGGTCTGGTCTGTTCTCGGTCTTATCTGATCTCTTTTCGCTCGGATATGAACTGTTTTTGGTCTGATATGATCTTTTTTCATTATGACTTATCTGTTCTCGGTCTGATCTGATCTGTTTTTAGTCTAACTGATATGTTTTCGGTCTGATCTGATCTGTTCTCTGCCTGATCTGCTCAGTTCTCGGTCTGATCTGATCTGTTCTCGGTCTGATAAGATCTGTTTTAGTCTGACTGATCTGTTCTTGGTCTCATCTGATCTGTTCTCAGTACAATCTGTTCTTTTCTCGGTCTGATAAGATCTCTTTTCGGTCTGACTGATCTGTTCTCGGTCTGACTTCATCTGTTTTTCGTTGGATTTTACCTGTTCTTGGTCTTATCTGATCTGTTCTCGGTTCATATGATCTGTTTTCGGTCTGACTGATATGTTGTAAGATGTGATCTGATCTCGGTCTGACAAGATCTCTTTTCGGTCTGACTGATCTGTTCTCGGTCTGATCTGATCTGTTCTTGTTCTGATTTGATCTGTTCTTGGTCTTATCTGATCTGTTCTCGGTTCATATGATCTGTTTTCGGTCTGACTGATATGTCGTCGGTCTGATCTGATCTTTTCGCGGTCTGATAAGATCTGTTTTCGGTCTGACTGATCTATTCTCAGTCTTATTTGATCAATTTTCGGTCTGATCTGATCTGTTCTAGGTCTTATCTGATCTATTTTTGGTCTGATGTCGGTCTGACTGATCTGTTTTCTATCTGATCTGTTCTTGGTCTGATCTGAAATATTCTTTGACTGATCTGATCTGTTCTCGGTCGGATATAATCTGTTCTTTGTCTTATATGAACTGTTTTTAGTCTGATAAGATCTGTTTTTGGTCCAACTGATCTGTTCTTGGTCTGATCTGATCTTTTCTCGGTCTGATCTGATATGTTATCGGTTAAATATGATCTGTGATCGGTCTGACCTGATCTGTTCTCGACCAAATCTGATCTGTTTTCGGTCTGACTCATCTGTTCTCGGTCGGATGATCTTTTCTCGGTCGGATATAATCTGTTTCGGTCTGATAAGATCTGTTTTCGGTCTGACTGATCTGTTTTCGGTCTGATCTGATCTTTTCTCGGTCAGATGTGATCTGTTCTCGGTCGGATCTTTTCTTTGTTTTATCTGATATGTTCTTGGTCAGATATGATCTTCTCTCGGTCTGATTTGATCTGTTCTTGGTCTGATCTGATCTATTTTCGGTCTGACTGATCTGTTCTCGGTATGATCTGATCTGTTCTTGGTCTGATCTGATCTGTTCTTGGTCTTATCTGATCTGTTCTCGGTCTGAAAAGATTTGTTTTCGGTCTGACTGACCTGTTCTCGGTCTGATCTGATCTATTCTCGGTCTGATATTATCTATTCTCGGTTTTATCTGATCTATTCTCGGTCGAATATGATGTCGTACTTCTTATATTCTATAGAGAAGGCTGTCCTTATTTTCCCTTACGGGTGCCTTAGAGTGGTTTCCAATAAATCGTATCAAAGGTTTAGTGGCAAAAACATCATTTATATGTAATAGTTCAATTACCAGGAATTCGCTGTATTGAAAGGCTGTATTTGCAAAATAAAAACAGAGCCAGAGAACAATTTGGTTGAGGAGATTTTTAATTTTTAAATGTTCCAGATAGGGTAATGGAAGTCTGAATTCTAGAAGTAAAAACCGGATTGACATCATACAGACTCTTGATAATTGTGCAAAAGAGCCACAGTCATGAAAAACGGACGCCTTGAATTTTTTTTTTCTGTGTCCAGTCGTAAAAAAGTAAAAGTTTTTACTTTGAAAAGTAAAAACCCATTAGAGAAAATAAGGACAGCATTTTTTTATGGAAAGCCTTTTTTACATTTTTAGCAAACACACAACCAGTATTATGTTCAACGCTGATGCTAAAACTCTTTTTTCATTTGACTGTTTATTAGCGAACCGGAAAGTGGAAGTGTTTTTAAGGTGGTTTGACACTGTAAGGGATTATCCTATCTGGAGCATTTAAATATTATCCCGTACACCGAATTGTTCTCTGGCTCTGTTTTTTATTTTGCAAATACAGCCTTTCATGACAGCAAAATCCTGGTAATTAGACATAAATGATGTTTTTGCCACTAAACCTTTGATACGATTTGTTGAATAACTCTCTAAGGCACCCTTAAGGGAAAATAAGGACAGCCTTCTCCATAGATTAAAAGAAGTACGATAGGAGCAAACTACTACTACTACTACCAACAACTCACCGCAGCACCAAGCTGCCTGAGGCCAACACAGCTACGCACACTCCTCCTCCATCCCAATCTATTCAAAGCCTCCCTTTTTACGCCCGCCCATGATGTTCCTATTTCCTTTAAATATTTCTTTATGACGTAATCCCACCCCAGACGAGGACGACCTGCTTTCCGTTTAGCCCTAGACGGTTGGTCAAAAAGAACAATCTTCGGCAATCTGTCATCCTTCATCCGCACAACGTGCCCTAGCCACCTCAACCGTTCTGGCATTATAGCCCTAGAGAGCGATATTGAACCACATTTTTCGTATAGACTATAGTCTGAAATACGGTCAGTCAGCCGTGTACCCAGAACAATCCTTAAGTAATTTCTCTGGAAAATATTTAGCAAATCTTCATCAACTTTTCGGAGCGCCCATGCTTCAGAGCCAAATTTGACCACTGCCATCACTGTAGCTTATAATATTCTAATCTTGATTTGCAGACCTATCTTCCTATTTTTTCAAACTTTTTTTAACTGTGAAACAAAAACCCTGAGCCTTGGCTATTCTACTTTTGACATCTTCCCTGCTCCAACCATCTTTACTAATAATACTTCCAAGGTAAATGAACCTGTCCACCTGATCAATCTTTTCATTACCCAACTTCACCATTTCATCTTCACTTATTCCTAGCCTTAGTGACTTAATCTTTTTAACATTAATTTTCAAACCTATTCCAGCACCTTGAACTTGCAAAACCTCTAAAACTTTATTCATTTTGCTCACACTTTCATCTAGGATGCTTAAATCATCAGCATAATCTAAGTCCCGGAGACTTTTTCCTCCCCTTTTGATTCCGTGGTCTCCCATTGCTTTTCCTGTGCTCCTTAAGACAAAGTCCATCAAAATAATCCATATAAAGGGGGATAGAACACAACCCTGCTTAACTCCTAATTTAATACAAAACCAGCTGCTTACCTCATTTCCTACCTTAACCGCAGCAGTATTATTCTCGTACATAGCACTAATCACTTTAATGTATTTTTCTGGTATACCGTACAAGGATAAAGCACTTACTAAAGCTCTTCTATCAACAGAATCGAACGCTTGCTCATAATCTATAAAACTGAGGACCAAAGGTGTTTGAAAACTCAGGCACTTCTCAATTATTAACCTAAGAGTGAAAATTATGTCGACACATCCTCTACGTTTTGTAAAACCGCACTGTTCTTCTCTTAAAACTTTGTCTACGGCATCTCTCAGTCTAAAAAGTATAATATTACTAAGTAATTTACTACCTACAGAAACCAGACTAATCCCTCGATAATTACCACACTCACTTTTATCACCGTTCTTATAAAGTGGCTTAATTAAAGTTTTCCTAAAATCGTTAGGAACTTCCCTTTTTTCAAAAATCATATTCATAATCTTCAGTAACTTATTTCTAACCTCAGAGCAACCATATATAAGAAACTCATTTACCACCCTATCAACACCTGGAGCCTTATTATTTTTTAGTCCTTTTAGTACTGTCGTTAGTTCCTCCTCACAAAACAAATCTTTCTTCACATCCAAGGTATCACAAACTTTTTCATTTTCCTCTATATCTCTTCCTTCAACTCTATCTCGGTTCAGCAAATTCTCAAAATGTTCGGCTCATCTGTCTTTAGTTTTTTCCTTATCGCTAATTGTGGCCCCATTACTATCTTTAACGGGGCCAAATCTGCATTGACTACTCCCTCTCAATTTGTTAACATGCCAATACAATATTTTACTATTATGCCGTCTAGCTGCATCTTCCAGATCCTCAGCAATTTTATCCATGGCTTCTATTTCACACCTTCTTAGTTCATATTTTAGTGCTTTCTCCACTTTCTTTACATTCCTTTCGTTTTCATATGATCTATCACTCAGGTAATTCTTGCACAAGTCCTTTCTCCTTTATATAAAACATAAAACTTTTTCAATAATATTCTTAGCTGCAGTTCTAGCTTTCTTCCCAAAGACACCTTCAGCAACTTCACAAATTATTTTTCTAAAATTATTCCAACCATTTTCCACATTATCAAATTTTAAACTCGGAAGTTTAGTATTCAACTGTTCCTGGAAAGTTTCTCTCAAATTCTTATCCTGGAGTCTACCAACATCATAACTTTCCGGGAGGTTGTTACCTTTCCGATATTTCAGCTTTAAATTAACCCTTGACAGTACTAGATTGTGATATTTACTCTTAACATCAATAACAGCACTCCTATATACTCTAGTATCTTGTATTGATCCTTCTAGTCTTCGGTTTACAATAACATAATCAGTAAGGTTTGCTGTCTTACCATCACGTGAATACCACGTTAACTTATGAGCCATTTTATGACCAATCAACATTATCTTGCAAAACTAATGTAAAACTAATATCTAGCTTAGATTTATTGATTCACTTCAACATTAGCTTGCAAAACCAATGTAAATTCAATATCTAGCCTAATTTATTGATTCACTTCAAGATTAGCTTAAAAATTAATGTAAAACCAATATCTAGCCTAATTTAATGATTCACTTCAACATTAGCTTGCAAAACTAATGTAAAACTAATATCTAGCCTCGATTTATTGATTCACTTCAACATTAGCTGTCATCCAGTAGTCTCCTACTATCACAGACCAAAGACCCTCTGTGGGGGTCTAAAATTCTGTAACTTCTTATTGTAAATTATTGTAATGAATTGTAAATTATTATATTATAAAAATATTGTAAATTATTGTAAATGAATAAAAAAATCTCAAAACGAGTGAAACTCAACTTGAACACCCAAATCAAGCTCGAAACAAAACAAATATCACTAGAAACAGGAATTTGGGTACTGCCACCCTCTCCCACCACAAAAGTCCAAAACCCACCGCATCACTGGTGCCTTACTGAAAACTATATGTGTCTTTAACAGTCTTAGGTAGAGATAAGATAAGATATTTATTTCAAAAAAATCACTATCACAAGCCCCCAAAGGGCCGAATTCGGACTTCGGAGTCGACAATATAAATGGTTGCACTAAAACTGGCCAAAATGCAAAAGACAACAACGAAACAGGAAAATCATAATGAGCAATCATTTAACAGTCAATAATTAAAACTCTAAAAAGTCAATTAAAAAGTTAAAAAGATAAAAACTGGTCAAACTAAACTTACACAAATACGAATCAGAAAAAGAATTAGAACGGACATAAAAAAAGGAAGGGGGGAGGGGGGGATAAGCGAATATACACAAAAAAAAAGAGTGAGACATAAATGCATATAAATTAAAAGGGACACTAAGAAAGTGTCAATAATTCAACTACATTAAGTCAATAAAAGAGTTAAAAATTAAAAACTGGTCCAGAGGGGGGTGGGGGGGAGGGGAAAAAAATAAATAAATACCCCCCCCCCCCCCCCAAAAAAAAAAGAACGAAAAATAAAATATATAAAAATAAAAGGGGGAACTGAAAAAAAAGGGGGGACAAGCAAATGAGTGCAAGAACCTGGGCAGCACCATCAGCTAACAAACAAAAAAGAGGGAGAAAAAGAAACTATTGGGACATTTTATTCATTTTTTCTGTAATAAAGGGGACAAAAGTTCTTTCGTATCTCGAAGTAACGCAGCGAATGGGGGACAAAACAGGGATGGGCTCAGAAACAGCTCGAGGCGGCCATAATCTAGATGGGGAGTGACGTTTGGGGAAAATACTTGCCGTCCGAGGGTTTGTTATGGCATTTTTTGCAAAACGGAGGCACAAATTATTTCTTCGTCTCTCGAGGGTCTCTAGTTTCAAAATATTTAACAAATGCAAATATGGTATCTTGCCCTCTTTAAAAATTATTCTTAGAGCTCTCTTTTGGAAATTTTCAATTTTTTGTGTTGCTTCATTTGAGAGGCCATGGTGCCACACAGGACAAGCAAACTCTAATATGGGACGCACAAAAGAAATGTATACCTGTAGTAAATGTGATTGGGGGCAACTGAATTTATTTAAAAGTTTAAGGAGGGAAAGCGAGGAGTTTGCTTGTCGTAGGATATTATTTAAATGGGCATCCCATTTCAAATTGGAAGAAATTGTAACACCAAGGAGTTTAAGAGATGTGGCAAAGGTTTCAGGAGGAGTAGGAGCAAGAAAACGGGGAGGGGATTTATTTCACTATAATTTTATTTTTGTTTTCAATGCTGTAAGAACTGGAAAAGAAAATATTTGTAATATAATTTGTTTTCAGTGAAGCACCAACGACGCAGTAGGTTTTTGGTTTTTATTTACAGTTTAGGAAGGGGGCAGTATCAAAACTCTTGTTTGTAGTGAAACTATATTTGTCTTGAACAACTTTAGATAGAACTAATAAATTAAACTGAATATTTGATGTATAATGATATTGATTGCTGAAAGCTCATCAGTTCAAAATTTTGCTATAATTTTAATGTTTATTTTCAACATTAAGTACAAAATAAAATATTTGTGATAAAATTGGTTTTCAGTAAAGCACCAATGACGCAGTAGGTTTCAGACCCCCACAGTGAGAGAAGGAGGCAACACCGAAACTCCCGTCTGCGACCCATGTTTGTTTCAAGCTTGACCTGCATATTCAATTCAAGGTCCACTCGCTTGAAGACTCATTCACTCATCTACACTAATATTTATTGTATGTTTGTTTGCATTGATTGTTCATCCAATTTCTGTTCAATACTGTGTTTCTTTATTTGGACGTTTATTGGCAAACTGGAAAGTTGGTTGACCATTGAAATCCCAAGGAAAGTGCATTTTAAGGCCCTTTTACACCCTAAAGGATCACCTTATCTTATCCATTACAAGTTTTTTTTTAGTTTGTGTGGTTCAGAATTGATTCAGAATTGTGGTTCAGTTTGTGCTATTCAGAACTGATTCGGCGGTCTTGCCATAACTTGTACAGCTTTGATAAGAGACTCAAAAAAAGAACGGAAAACCAAAACTCAACACCAACTTTCACGGAAATCATAGAAAAAGCATTTAACTTTCGATTCATTTCAGAGATAGAGATATTCAGTGCTTTCCTTTGTTTAAAAGTAGCCTATTGTTAGCTTTTCGAACTGTTGACACATCTAAGATGGACGATCAATGTCTACCAAAATTGCTTTGGAATCTCCCTGTGGTGTTGGGAAAATTTGGTTTGAGGTTTTTAGCCGCCACTGAGACTCGTAAAATAACATTTTTGGTATTGACAGTCCTTTAAACATCAAAGTAAAACGGTGTCTCCTAAGGGCCGATTCTTTCTGTGTCTCGTTCGTAGGACATCAGTGGAAAACGCATCTTTGGTAGTTTTACACTTGAAAGATTTTAAGTGGTGGAAATATGTCTTTTGTTTTGGGATGATTTCACCTGTGAAAATATTGGTGAGGTATTGTCTAGATTTGAAAATCCAGACAGAGCACCATCTGCAGTATGAATAAAATCTCGATCGTTCTTCTTCTTGCTTGGGCTCAATATTTCGATCATGGTCGATATCTCAATCTGTGTATTGATCCAAGAGAGTTGGCTCCAAGTCACTGTGTAAACCCAGTAACTGAACCTTAGTAAAATCGAGTTCCTTTTTTATAAATGCAGCTTTAAGCAAACTTTTTAAAAATAAAAATGTCACTCTGATTTGGAGTTTATTTGCAAGGATTGAAAGGTCAGTTTTAGGCCTATTATCTTACTGGGCTAAACCCTATGCACTATCATGTCAGAGGCAGAGGTTATCTACTGGGACATTGTTGGATACAAATCTGGGAAGTTTACTGTTGTAAATGGTAAGGATTATGCCATTTTGGTAAATTTTTACCAAATTATATCAACTTACAAGCAAAGTGAATAATAATCATTATTTACCTATAATAATCATTTTTGTCAGAAATGAATTTTACCCCTACCCCTATGTATACCAATTTAGGGTATATATTTTGGTAAATATTTACCAAATCATATTATTGAGTTAGGAATAAAGTGAATACACCATTCGATGCCTTTTTTTTATGCTGATTACGAATATAATAAGCATTTCTATCGGAAATTAATTTCAGCCCCCCCCCCCATAGCCTTTAGGCTATACCTAACCCTTAATTGGCTTATATAGGGGGGGGGGCTTAAATTCATTTCTGATAGAAATGCACATTAGGGGGGGTGGGGGTGAATTTTATTTCATATGTAAATGGGAGGTAAGTTTAAACTTTACCCCCATCCCTCTAATATGCAAACATATAGGCCTACCCTAAATTGGTATATAGGGGTGGGGGTAAATTTCATTTCTGACAAAATGATTATTTTATTTGGAAAGAGCATAAAAAAAGGCATGAAGTTGTATATTCTCTTTATTTGTAAGTCAAAAATATGATTTGGTAAAAATTTACTGCCATTTTTTAAGGCTTTCTTACCCTGTGCTGTTTGTCTAGCACAGGCCTAGACTAAGAGATAATGTTTGGTAGGCTGTGACTGTATCACAGTAGCATTCTCATATCTCTCAAAGCTTATGATCTAATTTAACTAAATTTAGTCTACTTTAGTAGCTTTTGGCTGTCTTGGAAAGATGGGTCTACAGGCTAAAGTATGTCCTGGGAAGGTATTTTGAAGTACCAACCTCTACTCCTTCTCCCTCTAGAGGGTGATCTTTGATGACCTTTAAAGATCTGTATGTTACAAAAGTGAAACCTTGCAAAATAGATCTTCTGCTTAAATGAAGTAGAACAAAATTGTTTTCAGCTTCACAACTTTGCTGAATCCCAATTTATAAGGTTTTAAAGATATGCAAATACATTTCCTAAATTGGGGGAAAAAATCATAGCCTATGGCTTAAAATTCTACTCAAATAACAGGAATTGCATTTTTAGAACTAAACCTAGAGAAAAAAAAAACTGATTACTGAAAATTAAGGTAAAATGTTATTTTGTAAAGATTTCAATAGGTCATGTAGGCAAATTTCAGGACCCTCTAGAGGGAGAAGGAGTGGAGGTTTCCCAGTACATACTTTAGCCTGTAGATCCATCCCTGAAAGTTTCATTTTCCTAACCTAACCCCATTCCAAGATAGCCAGAAGTAGCCTAAGTTGAATTTTACCTTTAGTCTTAATAGCCTTGTAAAATGTTATTTTGAAAAAAAAAAATTGCTGAAATTTTGAAAAAGATCTTGAATCCCCTCAAAAATGACACCAGTGCAAAATTGATACCATTTTTGGGGGTTTCTGACTCTTAAAAATTTCTGCAAGTTTGTTTTCACAATAACATTGCACTATTAAGACTAATTAAAGAAATAATTAGGGCCTACCATTCCTGAATAAGCTACAAATTACTATTTTTCCCACTAGCTAGTTTATTGGTAAATTTGCAGTAAGCCACATAATATAGCTAAGATAAAATTGGAAACGTTATTTGATGCCTTTTTTATGCTCTTTCATTATTTAAGAATTGCTCCTAGGGCTAGTTGCATCTTGAGTCCTTAAAGGTGCCCCAAAGGTATATCATTTTTTTGGTAAATTTTTCACAAATCATATTATTGACTTACAGATACAGTAAACATACCACTTGATGCCTTTTTTTTATGCTCTTTCCAAATATTAATCAAAAAACTTTTTCCACAAATTAAGTTTTTCAAAGAAAAGTAAAGAACTCCATTAAACAAAAATGAGCAAAAATCAAATAATCTACCAAGCATGAAACTACCACAAATCAGCATTGATAAATAAATGAAACCCAAAACAAACACAAATTACAATAAACAACCAAGTCAAACTCAAAACAAGCAGAAATTAACATAAGTTGGTCTCAAAACCCCCTATGCGTTCCCAAGGCCAGATCATAATTTGCACTTTACTGAAGAAAAATATAAATGTTTTTACTTTTATAACTTTAATTAATCAAATAATATTAAGATTTTGATTACTAAATATCAGCATATGTATATGAAACTGACAATGCACATTCATTTGAATTTCTTTCAGTAAAGTGCAAATTATGATCTTGCCTTGGGAAGGCATAGGGGTTTGAGCCCAACTTATGTTAATTTCTGCTCATTTTGAGTTTGACTTGGTTATTTAATGTAATTTCTGTTTGTTTTGGGTTTCATTTATTTATTGATGCTGATTTGTGGTAGTTTCATGCTTGGTAGATTATTTTATTTTTGCTCATTTTTGTTTAATGGAGTTCTTTACTTTTCTTTGAAAACTTATTTTGTGGAAAAAGTTTTTTAAATTAATTTCTGTTTGTTTTATATTGACATAATCTTTTCAGAGAAAAAGAAAATAATACTTTAAATCTTTTCGTTTTTTTTTTTAAGATTTATAGTTTGGCCTGCTATTTGTATGCTGTAGAAAAATGTTCAGCAATTTTTAACAACATACACCCTTTTAAAAATCTGGACACAAATAGAAGTGTTTAATTTAGTTTCTTACCTCATCTAGTTGACCTGAAATGGAAAACTTGATACCATTTGCAAAAAAATTTGTTTACTTTCTTTGATAGCTTGAATACACTTACACTATTTTGATTTGGTTAAATCTTAAGAGCAGAAGCAGCCCCAAAAGTCTGAACATAAAACCCTCCGTTGTTCTTGGGATACTGCTGAGATGCCTTATTGGGAATTGCATTATCACAGTGCATTTTGATTTAATCTTATGGCAACATTTAGTTTTTAAACATAAAATCAAATGGGAGGGGATTAGTTTTCCTCCAATCACTTTCGACTATTAAAAAGGGCATCAGCCCTTTCTATTTTCAATCAAAAGAGCCCTTTTTGAAGTTCCTATGACAACTCTTTCAATACAAAGTGCCCTGGTCTAAACAACAACAACAACAAAAATAATACATTTAACCCACATTGATCTTTACTATAAAAATATCAAGTCTTCCAATCACTTTTGACTATTAAAAAGTGCACTAAGCCTTTTGATTTCCAATCAAATGAGCCCTTTTTGAGTTTCTGTGACAACACTTCCTGTAAACACCTTATATGCCCCCATGGCATAAATTGCAACTCTTACCCTAAGGGCTGTGAGGGTGGTTGTCATCCTCTAAGACCTAATTTCCAGAAATTTCAACTGTGTTAAACAAAATGGCTATCTCAAAATTTTGATTGGATTTGTATGGGAAAATGGTGGGTGTGAGAGGGGTGTTAGTCTTTCTCCAATCACTTTCAACTATAAAAAAAGGCACTAGCCCTCTCAATTTCCAATCAAATGAGTCCTTTTGAAGTTTCTACAGCAACGCTTTCAGTAAAAACCTTATATGCCCCCAGGGGATAACTTACAACCCTCGCCCTGAGGGCTGGGGGGGGGTTGTCATCCTCACAGACCTAATTTCGAGAACTTTCTACTACATTGAACAAAATGGCTACTTGAAAATTTTGATTGGATGTGTATTGGGGAATTGTGGGTGTGAGAGAGGGATTAGTTACCGTCCAATCACTTTCAACTATTAAAAAGGGCACTAGCCCTCTAAATCTCCAATTGAATGAGCCCCTTTTGAAGTTTCTACAACAACTATCATTAAAAACTTTATATACTCCCAGGACATAACTTACAACCTTCACCCTGGGGACTCTGGGTTTTTTTTTATCCTTAAATACATAATTTCCAGAACTTTCAACTGTGTTGAACAAAAGGGCTATGTCTAAACTTTGATTGAATGTGTTTGGGGAAATGGAGGGCGTAAGAGGGGGGTTAGTTACTCTCCCCTCACTTTCAACTATTGAAAAGGGCAATTTCAATTTCCAATGAAATGAGCCCCTTTTGAAATTTCTACTACAACTTTCTATATAAACCTTATATGCCCCCCAGGGAATAACTTACAACCTTTGCACTGAAAGCTCTGATGGGGTTATCATCCTAAAAGACTTAATTTCCAGAACTTTTGAATAGGTTGAACAAAATGGATATATCAAAATTTTGATTGGATGTGTTTGGAGAAATGGTGGGCATGAGAGGGGGGTTAGTTAACATTCAATCACTTTTGACTTTTAAAAGGGTAATAGCCCTTTCAATTTTCAATTGAATGAGCCCTTTGAATGTTTTTACAAAGTCGCCTTCAATAAAAACCTTGCATGCTCCCAGGGAGGAACTTAAAAATCTGGCCCTGAGGGTTGTGGGGGGATAGGTTGTCATCCTTAAGGACTTATTGTCCAAACTTGTTACGACGTTGAATGAAATGGCTATCTAAAAACTTTGATTGGATGTGTTTGGGGAAAAGGTGGGCGTGAGAGGGGGGTTAGTTACCCTCAAATTACTTTCAACTATTAAAAAGGGCACTAGCCCTTTGAATTTCCAATTGAACGAGCCCTTTTTCAAGTTTCTACAACAAACATTCAATAAAAACCTTATATACCCCCAGGGCATAACTTATAACCCCTGCCCTGAAAACTGTGGGGGGAGTGTCCTGCTCTAAGGTATAATTTCCTGAACTTTAACTGCATGGAACAAAATAGCTATTTCAAAATTTTTATTGGATATGTTTGGGGAAATGGTGGGCAAAGAAGGAGTGTTAGGTGCCTTCCAATCACTTTCGACTATTAAAAAGGGCACTAGCCATTTCAATTTCCAATTGAATGAGCCCTTTTTGAAGTTTTTATGAGGACTCGTTCAGAAAAAACCCTATATGCCCCAAAGGCATAACTTACAACCCTTGACCTGAGGGCTGTGGGGGAGTGTCCTCCTTAAAAACATAAATTCTATCCGGAAATCCACAACACTTAACAAAATGCTTGTAAAGAAATTTCTGATTTGTTGTGTTTCGGGAAGAAGTGAGGGAGAGAAGAGGGGGAGTTATCCTAAAATCAATTTTGACTATTACATAGAGCACTAGACCTTTGAATTTGAAATCAAATGAGCCCTTTTTCAAGTTTCTACAATAAAGATTTCAATAAAAATTTATATGCCCCCAGGGCATAACTTATAACCCTTGCTCTGAAGACTGTCAGGGGAATGTCCTGCTCAAAGGTATATTTCCTGAACTTTAACTGCATGGTACAAAATGGCTATTTCAAAATTTTGATTGGATGTGTTTGGGGAAATGGTGGGCGTGGAAGGGGTGTTAGTTGCCTTCCAATTACTTTTGACTATTAAAAAGGGCACAAGCCATTTCAATGTATAATTGAATGAGCCCTTTCTGAAGTTTCTACAACAACGCGTTCTATAAAAACTTTATATGCCGCCAGGGTATCACTTACAACCCTTGTCCTGAGGGCTGTGAGGGGGTTGTCATCCTCAAAGACATAATTTCCAGAACTTTCAACTACGTTGAACAAAGTAGATATCTCAAAATTTTGATTCGAGGTGTTTGGGCAAAAGGTGGGCGTGAGAGGGGGGTTAGTTACTGTCCAATCACTTTCGACTATTAACAAGAGCACCAGCCCTTTGAATTCCCAATAGAATGACCCTTTTTTGAAGTTTCTATGACAACGCCTTCTATAAAAATCTTATATGCCCCCAGGGCATAGCTTACAACCCTTGCCCCGAGGGTTGTGGGGAGTATCCTCCTCAAAAACATATTTTCTATCTGGAAATCAACTATGCTGAACAAAATGGCTATCTCACAATTTTGATTAGATATATTTGGGAGAATGATGGGCGTGGGGGTGGGGGGGATAGGTGCCCTCCAACCACTTTTGACTATTAAAAAGGGCACTAGCCCTTTGATTTCCCAACCAAATGATGCTTTTTTGAAGTTTCTACAACAACGCCTTTTACAAAAACCTTATATGCCCCCTGGGCAAAACTTAAAACCCTTGCCCTGAGGGTTGTGGGGGAGTGTCCTCCTCAAAAACATTTTCTATCTGGAAATCAACTATGCTGAACAAAATGGCTATCTCAAAATTTTGATTGGATGTGTTTCGGAGAATGATGGGCTCGGGGGGGGGGCTAGTTGCCCTCCAATCACTTTCGACTATTAAACCGGGCACTAGCCATTTGAATTTTCAATTGAATGAGCCTTTTCTGAAGTTTCTACAACAACGCCTTCTATAAAAACCTTATATGCCCCCTTTAACTTAAAACCCTGGCCCTGAGGGTTGTGAGGGCGTGTCCTCCTCAAAAAGATATTTTCTATGCAAAAATTAACTACGCTGGACAAAATGCCCATATCATAATATTGATGGACGCATGTGGAGTATGGATGGGCGTGGGGGGGGGGCTAAGTGCCCTCCATACACATTCTGCTTTCAAAAAAGGCTCTAAGTCGTGAAACTTCCAATCAATTGAGCCTTTTTTGAAGTTTCTACGACAAAACTTTCTATAAAAATCTTATATGCCCCCAGGGCATAACTTAAAACTCTTGCCCCGAGGGTTTTGAGGGAGTGTCCTCCTCAAAAAGACATTTTCCATCTGGAAATCAACTACGCTAAACAAAATGGCTATCTCCAAATTTTTATTGGATGTGTTTGGGGGAATGATGGGGGTGGGGGGGTCTAGTTGCCCTCCAATCACTTTCGACTATTAAAAAGGGCACTAGCCACTCCAATTTGCAGTCGAATAAGCCCTTTTCGAACTTTCTACGACAACTCCTTCAATACAAAGTCCCCAGGTATTGAGAAAAAAAAAAAAAAAAAAAAACAACACATTGTGCCCACATTGTTCTTTACTTAGGCAGCGCTTGTGTGCTGCCTATGATAATAATCATTTTTGTCAGAAAAGAATTTTACCTCCACCCCTAGATATACCAGTTCAGGGTATATATTTGCATTTTAGGGGGGTGGGGGTGGGTAAATTTGCAGTGGGCCATATAATTTAGCAAGGAAGAAAGTGAAGACATCATTTGATACTTTTTTTATGCTCTTTATTATTCACATAAAATATTTTTGGGGCCTCTTTAAGGGCTCAAGATGCAATTAGCCCCAGAAGCAATTCTTGAATTATGAAAGAGTATAAAAAAGGCATCAAATGACATTTTCACTTTCATCTTAGCTGAATTATATGACCTGCTTAAATTTACCAGTTTTTTAGAAATATGTTTTTGGATTATTGGTTACTATGGGCTGTCTTGACCCCTTTAAAGGCTCTATATGTAATATCCTCTAGAGTTCTACTGAATTATGAAAGAGCATAGAAAAAGACCTCAATTGATGTAATTACTTTTGTCCTGGCTAAATTATGTTGAAAATTACATATTTATGAAAGTATTTTATAATATTTTAAAGCAGTTTCCAGAATTCTATATTGTTTACTTATGGAAAGTAGAACCACTAAATATTTACCAACTACCTTAAAACTATCTTAAACACTTACTTATTTCGTTTCTAAAAGCGTATTGGGCAAATATTTATTGGTTGACCACTTCTGAAGGAAAGATGCTACACAAATAAAAGTAGGCCTATTACAATCAGATTCTGTATTTTAAGCTCTTTCCAAGTGTAATGCTCACTCTTCTGACAATGACCCACAATTACACTTTTGAATAAATAAATATTTCTTATATTGTACTTAGATTTATATTGTATAAGATTTATATTGTACTGTAGTCTAAAAATGAACAAAAGTGCATGAACCTGTCTTAATTCAGAAGCTTGTAGTGTCCTTACCTGCTCATTGGCATTCTGTACTAAATTTCAGGGTTGTAGGGCAATCAGCAATCAACAGTATTGTTTTTTAAAACTTATATAGGCTGGACAATGGAAGAAAATGTTTGAAGCCAAATTCTATTACTGTATGGTATAAATGGATGGATAAGAGAAAATAAAGAAGGTATTGGACAAACAGAGGCTCTCATTTTGCCTGAGTTGCAAGACAAAATTTTGCAAACAGACTGTATATGGTGCTTGAATGATACAGTTCCACAAATATAAATACCCAAATATTTAGCTAAAGAAATATGCTTTAAAATACTGCATCCAAAGCTAAAAAACAGGAGAAAAATAAAAAATGACAATATTTGATTTATCTATGATAAGTTTAAGCCTATTTACCCTTATCCAAGAATGTAACATATTGACATTATCTTTCATTGATGCCAAGAGTAAATATTTTGTCTTTGCAATGCTGATAGCTATAGTGTCATCAGCAAATGATGACATTGTTTCATTCTGTGGATTATTAGTCATATTACTAACACTAAAACAACAATTGTGGAAACATTTAGGCATATCATTAATGAAGAAGAGGAAAATAATTGGGCATGGAATGGTTAACTGTGTCAAAAACCTTCATTAGATCTAGAAACATTACACCAGCTGTAAATCTTTTTCTTTTGCACAGTGACCTCTCAAGCATACACGTAGTGACATGGATTGCTGCTATAATATAAATTATTGCATTTGCCATAGGCAAGAAGCCAGCATTGCAATGCTGCAAAGCCTCAATTGCTTTTCATTCACAATTTGTTGCCACAGGATCATCTTATCATACACCCCTGAAATTTCAATGTTGTAAAATTCTGCTAGCTTGGCAATTCTGGAAGTATTTTGATTCTCACTTCTTATAGACTGGCTTGTATTAGACACTAGAAAGGGGATAGTATGTTCTGGTGCATTTCAAACTTCTGGGCAAAAGTTTAGACAGTGTTTTCAAGGAAAGGAAATAATAGGGACCTCCTGAATTATTCCTCAACTGAAATGGCTGGAACATTGTGTCTCATTGTTTTCTGCCTTAATGTTTTTGGTCTCAAAACAGGGACCTCCAAGTCTTCAAGAAGCAAAGCCTCAATGACAATATTGAAGAAGTAAAGCCTCAATGACAGCTTTGTTGTCAATCCATGTTATGGTTTCATCTATAGCTGATTGTATTGAGTGAAGCAAGAGACTGCACAGAATTGTGGCAATTTGAGGCAACAAGAGGTACATTCTCTTAGGCTTTTCCTTTCTTCTGTTGTCATTTCTCTTCTTTCAATTTTTGTTGTACAAACTGCTTGGTCTTTGGAGTGTTAAATATATTTTATACCCTTTCAATGGTGCCCATACAATCTTGCACACCCTGAACAGAAAATCTGTGAGAAATACCCATATTTAATTACAGAATTTTTCAATGCACATACATGGCTTTAGAATGCTTTTCCTGCATAAGCACTCAAAATCCCTTAATATATCTGCTCATCACCCTCCTGCACCATCAAATCCTTAGCGTACCATAGATGTTTTTTTTTGTTGCTGATTGAACAAATAGAAACAACATGCAAAGAGTATTGAGAAACTAATAGGATCAATCTGGGTGTAAAATGCATTGTTTTGTTTGTTTAATTTTTTCTGAAGCTGGCATCTTTTTTTCTAGTTTTTTTTTTCAATCTACAAGTGCATAAAGATTTTCTAGAATAGTTTTACACCAATTAATTTTTTTTTGCTTGCTTGGCTCAAAACATAGTCCAAAACTCATGCCCACCCAAATTACTCCATGGCTATGGCATTTTGGTATATATGAGTTTTTTTCTGGAAAGATGTTCTTTTAACTCACTTACACCCAAATTTTCACTAATTACCCCTACAGTATTTCAGGAATGTTGAAAATAAATTTATTTCTTTATATCCATTTTTTTATTTATACAATTTTATAGGAAAATAAGGCGTTTGAAGTCTGATGCAAAAATGTAATTGACACTAATGAAAAATAAACACTTCTAATTTTCTGCATAAAATTGGACAACAGGATCATAAGTGGCAAACCCTTACTTGAAAAAATTGAACATGCTAAATCCTAGTGAAAATAAGGGGAAAGGCTTTTGGCACTACTTGACATAACATTGTCATAAACATGACAACTACAGCTGATAGTACTGGTAAAAATTGGATTGGTTAGAATTAAAAACAGGCAAATCAACATGCTAAACAGATATTGTAAACAAATTACTTCACTATACAGGGATGCCTGTTGTCAGGCAGAGTAATTGCCCCCCTAGACTTTGAAAAATACTTCTTTTGGTATTTTCATTGAGAAAATTAAAAAATATTCAAAATACCACCACCATCCCCTTCCCCTTTATAGTTCGAAAATTATCACTTGTTGCATCTTCATTAACAAAAAAGAAGAAAGTCTTTTCTACCCTACCCCTTCCTCCATTTTAGTTAATTGGTGCCCCTGCTGCTATGCAAAAATTAACTTCCCTCGTCTATTAGCAATCCATTGCTGATAGTTCATTTAGGCTTAGATAAAATGGTCATTTCCTTGTTTGTTCACAATAGTATTTCAATTTTTTTTTATTCTTTACAACTTTGTTGTTTGCACTTTTTCTTCTGTTTTTATGAGAACTAATGCATTTATTTTATATGCAATATTTTACACTGTAGGAAAAATGGTTAGTAGTACAATCCATGAGGGATCAGTAAGACCCTACAGTACATCAGATTTTTATTTGAAATTGATTTTGTAGAATCAGGACAAATATTTGAATGGACCAAAGCCGATGTCTTAAGCCATGGGCTGGAGGTGGAAGAACTGAAGAAAACATGGATGATGAAACAGTTAAAAGAAGAAATGGATAAGGCTGAAAAATATGAACCTATACCAGGTATTCCTGCATGCAGGGTCTCTCTTTTTCCATTGTGTTTTAAGGAGAAAATATACAGGAACAGAACAGGTGTGCTACCCATGCTAAAATGTGATTTTCCTTGGTTTTTAAGCTGTAAGTATGACACCACTAGACCCTTAAGGTCCAAACCAGGGTGCTGACCTCCGTTTCATGGCTCTTTATCCAGGAAGTGTAATGGGGGGGGGGGGCAAATATTCTGTTCTTTTGCATAGCCTTCCTGCTTACCTTCCCCAGATTTCTCCAGGTACCCATTTAGAACTGGGGTTGGTTTTCAAGCTGGGGAACTGTAGACTCCAGTTAAAAGTTTTAGATCATGAAAACTCAGTTGGTTATCTTAAAGTATGGGTCATCTGTTAATTCAGCCAAGTTTGGGGTAGAATTTAGGGCTTGCTGCACACATTTGCAGAAAACAGCACTGCTATGGTGTAACCTTTTTTGTTACTAAGACCTATCTAGATATTTTTATTCCTAAATACCAGTGGTCTGTAGCTCGAAAATGGTAAAGGTGCGACCTCAAAATTTTTCATGGGTATGGGAATTGTGAAGTAGGGCAGAAAAGCTCTTGTGAAATTTGTAAAATTTATATTTCCAGAATAAAATTTCCAGAACAAAAACAAAAGCCTTTTTTTTCTCATGTTGCATATGGTGTCAAAACAAAACTATCCTAGCTGGGAAAGAACACTATTTTGGAAAATTTTTGTATTGTACATTAGAATATGCAGAACATTGCATTATATCTCTGATAATCAGAGAAAAAATTCAGATCTTTTCTAGATTTCCTGGAAATTTTTTTTGAAAACTAAATCTAGAATGCTAAATTCTTGTTTTTTTTTTGTTTGCTTCCCAAAAGTTTTGATTCGATGTCTCTTGTATTTTAGTCGAGTAGTACTATAAAAGTACATAGATGCCATGAACTTTCTTGTACACAAGATTCTTACTTAATTTCCACTAGTGCTATAAGAACACAATAAGGAAATGCTGTTGTAAAATTAGAATAATAAAAAGAATATAGTCTACACATTGGGGTGTAGTTTTTATAGATACCATGTTAGACATTAAACTGACTATGGGCTTATTGTATGTGCAGAAAATTGGAACCACAAAAATTACATAATCCACCTCATATTTGGTCTTAGGAAATCCACAACTAATAAATTCCTGCATAATGAGAGTGGGCTATAAATCATAACCCAAAGAAGAAATATCACCCTCATTAAATATTTCTCAAAAATAAAAACTAATATCTAATATAAAACACACATTGAACAATTGGCTATGAAATGTATCCATCTTTAGAGGCCTTTGTCATCAATTTCAAAATTTTCAAATAAAATTCCCATTTCCTGCTGGTTACATTGCCCTTGCATTCCTGCAGGTACTCCTATAGAATTGAATACTCCCTCCGATAAAAATTAATTTTTCATATCAGGAAAAAGAGCTTACGTCCTTCCAGTATATCAAAAAAAAAATACTAAACTTGGTAAAATTGGTTTCCATGCAACTAAACCTTTGTTTAACTGAATCCTTGCGTAACTCAACCCTTGTGCAATCCAACCCTGTTTAAATTGACCCTCTTTCTACTCTACCCCTATGCAATTGAACCCATTTAGCTGAACCTCCATTTAACTGAACCTTCATGTAGCTCAACCCCTGTGCAATTCAACCCTCATGTAGCTTAACCCCCATTTAACCAAGCACTGTTTGACTAAACCCTATTCACCTTAACCATCCTCAAATTAACATTATGACTAGAAAGTGTAGCCCATATTGTTCTAAGTGACAAAAGTTTTGAATGAAATGGTCTTTATTCATGGTCTTAATTCATTTTTTGTTTGTTTTTTATGCTGCTTGAATGCCAAACTATTCCTTTCTCCCCCCCCCCCCTCCCTCATCTCTAAAACAAACAAAAAATTATCCCTCTATCTTATATATTTGAAATTAGCAAAAATTTTCATGTCCAAGGCCCGAATACGCTTGAATCTTATGGTTGCAGCAATAGCTGCAACCTAGCACAGAGAGAACCATGGCCTATAGAAGCCAAAAGCTTAAAAACACGTTTAAAAAGATTTTGTCTTAGATGAAAAATTTGCTCGTTAATGCTGATTCAGGAATGATCGCTATTATTTAGATTCATCTTAACAGTAAAATTTTCTTGCAGCAACAAATTTACATTAAATAATTTTCTAAAATATCTGGAAACACTTATAAGTCTTTTTTTCTTTTTTATTTCCCCCAGTATCAATAGTACTAATTAAGCTTATTTGAAAGAAATTTCTTATATTTATGTGCTTTTTATACTTTCTTAATACCCACACCATTATAAAATGCCTTACGGCACCAAAATGTGATTTTAGTGTCAAATCTGAAGTGTAAAGGCTTGAAACTATAAAATGTCTACCACAGAAATTTCCATAATTGGAAACACTCTCATTTACAAGTAGAAAATAAAAAAAGAGTTTAATAAAAACTACCGAGTGAAAGAAAATCATTCAGATTAGGGCCCAACTGATAGGATCTTTGGTGTCCGATATCGATATATTGGTATTGTACCAATACGATACTGGATATGATTTGCAGATAAATATCCCTCCAATAAAAAACCTTACCTAAAGTTTAAACACTTCATTCTCTGCCCATATTCATACTCAAGTATTTTCCCTGGTCTATTATACATCAAAGAACAGCCCCAATAATTCACTGTGGATTCCGAATATTGCTAGAAAGATTTATTTAGAAAAGATTTAGAGAAACAATCAAATCAAATAGTTCTAGTCCAGACAGTGATTAATAAGTCCAGTCCAGCTAGGGCAAGTTGTAATGCAGAAAGTACAACTTTTCAGCATTTTTCCCTTTCAGAGACCTTTGTCATCATAAATGTTCCCAACTGTGCCGAAAACTCTTTTGACTGGGATAGAAGAGGGCAGACAGCAGGGATACTTCTGAGCAGGTTGTGTCAGTCTCTTGAAACGACTGTTGTTATTTCGCCACCACTCTGACGGAAAGTTTTTTTTCTCTCAATGAGAGGATCACTCTTGTACCTTTCTAGTTGCTGATCAATATTATGTGCTGACTCCTCTTCCTCACTTATTGGAGTTGCTTGCATGTTATCAAACAGGCAATCAATCAAACTCGCTGTGCCTACTCTCCTTCGTTTGGGTGTTCCTTCTCTTCTGTTGCAGTGGCTCATTTTGTTTCTTACAATGGACTCTTTGTTTCTTCTTGTAGCCACCTTTTAGTGTCACTCAGTATCCTTTGATTTAGGAGTTGGTGTTTGTATGTGGGATCCAGGAGACAAGCAAGAACAACTTCTCTGCTTGTAGGTTTTGAACTCACCATAAGTTTCGAACATTGCTGCACCAGGTGTGTTTTGACACCAAACACTTGACTCACCTCTGCTGCTCTTTCCACCATGGCCAGACTTAGCTGGTGGCTTCATCCCCAAGGATCGGACAAGCAAAAATTACTGAAAAAAATCTGGTGCCATCTTCTGGATAAAAAAAAGAAAAAAAGGCCAATATCCGATAATGACACTAGCCTCCATATCAGCCCGATAATATCGGCAGGGACCTAATTAAAGTACAAAGCTAATTCGTTAATTATACATGTTATTTGTCTTTATCTCAACATCAAAAGTATGTCTTCTTTTTCTTTCTTCGTTTATCCGCCATTAGCAGGTCACAGGAACGTTGTAGGGGCCTAAAATGAGTAACAATCCAAGGTTCATGGAATTATGGTTTTATTTCCCCACCCAATAAAGCTGTGTATTAACTGGTCACTGGTTTTGATGTTATATAGCACATTCACTCGAAAGTTCAAAATAATAAGGACGAGTGATTTACTATTCAAAGCTGTTTCTAAGTATAATAATCACTACCGTCGTAATCTGCTTTTAGGACTTTAGTGCAGTTGTCATTTTTAAGCATGCAAAACTTTGGTTTCTTCCCTATGCCTCTAAGTTTTTATTTTCTTTCTTTCCTATTATATTGCATTTATAGATTAGAGAATACATCCTATTAAAATTTAAGCCCAACTAGAAAAAAAATAGATTTCTAATTTGGAGCAAAGACTTTTTTTGAGGTTCTAATCAGCCCTAGTTCAAACTTATTCTTAGGTCTTGGGTTGAGTTTGAGTCAAACGGGGCTATATTTAAAGGGGGGGGAGGTGAGTTAAATGTGGTTGAGTTAAATAGGACTCAGTTGAATGCGGGCTGATTTGCATGGGGTTAAGTATAATGTTTTTTTTTTTTTCGAACGGGTGTTGAGTTAAACGGTGGTTCAGCTAAATGGGTTCAGTTGCATGGAGTTCAGTTAAATGGTGGTTTAATTGCTCGCACACCAATAAAATTACATATAAAGAGTATTTCTCTGTTTTCCAATTGGTCAAAAAATGGTAAAAAGGTGTCATACCTCCCCTTTTAAAGGTGCGATTGGTGAGAAACTTCTTGATAGCTCGTGTTTTATGGCAGCTGAAAGAAATGCCGTAAGTATGACCCAATAATATGTTATAAATAATGTTCTGCCCAGATTCAATTTGAATAGCATTATAATTTCTTCAGATTCATTGTCTAGCCTTGAGCTCCTGGATTTGGCCACACAATAGAAGTTAGATATGGATCCTTTTCACTGTCGAACATTTGCAAATATGCTGTATAAAGATTTATCTCAGGTACATTCGTAGCTAGTCAGGTATTATCGGTAATCTTCGTGCAGATGAAATTACTAAAAAAAATAATCCTACACGTGGACGAGCTAAGTAGGAGACTCATCCTCCTAAGAGATATATTTTGATGGCAATTATCAGAGGCTTGTGTGATAAACAGAAACCCAGATTTGTTCCTGATTTGTCTCAAACTTGTGGTCTGATAATTTGCTTGTATCTTTTTTTTTTTTCCACTATTGGACTTTCTCTGAATGTTGATTAGGTTGAGTTTCTCTCTTTTAATGTCAAGGCTTCTTCTAAATCATCATTTAGTTGCCAAAATTTTCTATACCTTTTGTTGAATCTATTAAATGGTTGGGAATCTGCATTACAGATAGTTTACAGTCATATTGTTTGCGTTCAGTTTCTGACGCTAACTTTAAGCTCCAGATTAGATATTCAAAAGTCGTTGCTAAGAGGAGTAAATATATTATTTAGAGGACCAATAATATATTAATTAGAGGACCAAAATATATATTAAGAGGACCAATTCGTCTTATCTTTATCTGCTTTGTTTGAACAAAATTTTAAAAGATACCCGAGCTCTCCGCTCAGCTTATTTTCGGTACTGGAGATTTTTACTTTATTTGCCACCATGATATAATAATAGAAATGTTTTGCAGAATTTTAATGCTCCAGTTAAAACGACAAGACTGATCCTGTTACACGAGGAGTTGTCCAAATCTGCTATTTCAAAGTTCTAGCCATTCCATGGTCTTGCCCTATGTTTTTTTTCTAGTTGATTGTTTTTGTTTTGGTCTCTTTTTTTATAATTTATTCCTCCACTTTTGTCTGGTTGTTTGTAGTGGGTTAAAGATAAATTATCAAAAATAAAACCCTTCAGAATAATTTCTTAAAGTGCTTCAAACACCACAAACTACCAGCTTCAGTTAAATATCTGGGTAGTAAAACCCTCACAAAGAGTATTGAGCTTGAAATATACACCAGGATAATCCAGTGCCTGGAATTCAAGGAGCTAATACGGGACGCATAAATTGCAGGAGCCTGTAATTGTCTAACACGCAGCATTATGACGGAGTAAACGGAAGATGGTTAAATAGTCTTGACTGAAAAACCCTTAGTTCTAACAGAAGAAAAATAAGATACCAGACCAAAATCTTTCAACAGGCACTTTGGCTTTGGTGGTAGCTTTTAAACAATCAAATATCTGGTAATAACAAGAGTTTAAATCAATACTACTTACTTGAACAGGGTCAGAAGTTCTTGGCAACTGGAAATGATAAGGGCTTTTTATTGATGATAACAATACATTAAGGGTGGCACCCTTAATCAACACTTTTCCAGTTATAATTATTGTTCAACATAGACTTTCATGGAAGAGATCGAACTGTCATTAGACAGAAGACTGTCATTGGGTGTCGTTGGGCTGTCATCATCAATTTTTTATTCATCGACGTTGATAACTCAGTCGATAATTAATGCATATGACGCGGTCAAAATCAGGCATCTGTGCGTGATTTTGCCTGACCTCTATGATGACTATGCATAAACGATTGATTTTTGTCCGCGATATGATATCTAATGGAAAGCAATTTTAACAGGCGTTGATCTATTAAATGCAGCAGGATGTAGCTGTTTATATCGCTGGCTAAGATCCAGCTAAGATTCCTGAAATGGAAAATTTCCTATTTGACGTCTAGAACAACATTTTTCGATTGCAGCTAGAGAGGCGATATTGCACCGATCACAAGGAAGCAATAAATTCCTACTACCAGAATTTTACTGTTAAATTTTTATCAGTATTGGATCACTTTTGGTGTTGATGGTGGTTGTGGGTTGTAAGATTACTCCTTTTTCTGAAATCTTGCAAACTTATCCGTGCTTATAACTATTGACGATTACCTTAGTCTTGCATGTTTTTAATTATCATGAAAATTAGGCTCTTTGACGTACATTTAATTATCAAAAGTGTTAGTTTCAGAGTTCAGGTTGCTCTCCTGAAGGTTGCTCCTTACATACAGTTTGTTTCCTCAATCTGATTGACTAAAAACTAGGGGGTTCAAGCTGAAGTGTCAACATATTATTGGTACTAATTGTACTCTCGATAAGTCATAAGCCAAACTTTAGTGAAAAGAGCCACGCGTTTAGGGGGTTGGTCGCACCTGGTATTTGTGGTAATCTTTATTCATTTCAAGTTTTAATATAGATCTATACTTTGATAATTTGGAAAGCTGTCTTTCATTTTAAAGATCATATCAAGAGTTATGCCAAAACTAAGGGATCTGCTGCCTGCCTCAGCGTCCCATCTTTGCTCTAAAGCTTAACTTTTGCTTAATAATGGTTCAGAATCTGCCCTGAAAGAGCAGTGTCAATTTACTTTTCGTTTGTTATTTTTTGTTGTGTTTTTTTTTTGGGGGGGGGGGGAGAGGGCTCATAAAGGATTTTTCATTCTGTGATGTCTGTATTTCTCAACAGGGGCGAATTGATTGGACAAAATATTCCTATCAAGGGGTTTCCCCCTTTCTGCCTTGGTGCTGATAAGCATATGAATTTGATCTTTTGTTGCAAACTAACAATATTTCTACAGCAACTTGTAGAACAATTAATAATATTATATCTGTTTTTTGTATAATTTCAGTTTGTTTTGTGCAAATTGTCTGTATGTAGGTTAGGAACAATTACAGCACCATGTGGCCGAATAGTATTGAAAATCGGAAGCTCGACCGGTTGGTATATAGATTTCCAATAGTTCTAAACCAGTTGAAACTTGAAAACTCCCATAAAAAGTTCTTGGAAATACTGAATTTAATCGTATAATTTTTATCAGTATTTCTCCATTTTTGTCAGTCTTCTAAAACTATGCAAGTTTTCTCATGCTGGTTACTTTTGGCATGTGTCTAAAACATATAACTTGAAACTTAGTGGATTTTATGTGTTCATAATCACCATTATTTCGTTTTTGCAGATTTGTTTACCATTGCCTTTAGTCGATTGCTAGGGATTGCTCTTAAGTCGGAGTTGGTTACTAGGAATTGTTTGATGTAGTTTGAGCTGCCCAAAAGTCAAAATTAGAATTGAAAGCGTGTTTTAAATTGGTTTTTATTTCACTTGAATGAGTTGCCTCTTTTCGTCTCTCTTTGTTTATCAGTCCTGGTTGAACTTTCCTGAAGTAAGGATGCTAGGACTGGTTAAAAAAATTGGTTTAATGGTCGTGGTTGAATGTAAGTTTCTTTTATATTTTCATTTGCTGTTTTGCTGAAGATGGCCCTTAGACATAAGGTTGAAATATTCATTTAGGTTTAAAGTTCCCCTGTCTTAAGAAAAAATTCCCTGTTGTTCTACTTGTTGTCTGTGTTTGTAGACTCATATAAATCTACTTTACAGTTGGTGAACATTTATTGTTTCTTTTCTTTCAGTTGAAGTGTGGTCACTGAAAAAGAATAGAAGCCTACAACAAATAAAGAATGATTACATGGCAGTCCTTATACTTTTAAAGCTTTCATTAAAGCACATCAATTCTCGGGTTAAAAATGGATTGGTATCTCAAGAGATGGTTGTTCGTGGTTTCAACCTTGGCAGCAAACCCGCTGAAAAGATATCGGCTAAATACAGTTCGTTGACGAAGGCCTATCGAATACTAAAAGAAAAACTGAAGCGGAATGAAAAACATTTTTCCGACTTGCCAATTTATTTCCCACTATTGGAAGAGATGAAAGGAACTGGTGATGACGATACCCCTAGTGATGGATATGTATCTGATACTCTTGAAGTGACTGCTGACCCGAATACAGATGAGCAAGTTCTCGAGGAATGTAAAATTATACTCGATGGGTACATTCCTGTTGATGGTAAAGCTTTATCTCTTTAATGCTATTCTTTAATTGCGTCTGCTTTTTTGCTGGGCAAGGTTCGCCCAAATGTTCCAATGAGTTTTTTTAAGTGTTTGGGGGATGTAGGTGGAAAATAAATGTGATTAACGCAACATTTCTCAGAATTTTGATGCACGCAAGGATGATTTCTCAGGAGGGGGGGGGGGGTGATACTGAAAAATTTCAGCGTTTTAGGTAATGATAGTCCGATTGGCTTTCATGTTTTCATGCTTTCATGAACATATTTTCTGCTCCCAACCGCTCAGTATACCATCCACACTCTTTCTGCAGATATGCTGTTCACATAATTACCAGCAAGGAAATCTCTCATTCAGTTGTGGTTCTTGGCCAGGGCGGGGGAGAGGGCAGCTGCCACCCTCCCCCCAGTGTCTTTTACATCTAGCATTAAATTCCTTTTATTTTCACTCGTATGGTATATCTCCCCCCCCCGCCCTTTATTATGAGTCTTAAAATCGCTACTGCTTTTATGTATAATTGCCAAAGAAAATGGGGTATTATCCTTGCTGTTTTCCCCATTCTAAGGAATGCTTGTTCCATTTGAACCATTCAGAGGCCATTTCTATGTAGTCTACTTCCTATATATTGTGAAACTTTTTGTGCCACTTTGTAGACCAGTTACTTGAAGGATTTTTTCTAAAACGAGAATTAGGCTTAATGGCCACAAGCCCATGCTAAAATGCGCTTATACATATTCCCCACAATTAAGCTATAAACAAATACAAAAAGGTCAGTAAGTCCTGATAAATAGCTTGAACGTGTCTTCACGATTTTCTTCTTCTATTGTGTTGTGTGTATTTTAACTTGGTGGATTTGGATTCTGAGCAGTTTACTTATCTAGTTGATTTTTGCTTTGCCTTTTTTTTCTGCAACTGTAAAATTCATGTAAATTTGATGCTAATTTCTGTTTTATTTAAAAAATTATATTTACTGCAAAGAAAGTCGAATTTTGATCAGAAAACTACTAATGGAGACCAACACAGTGGCTAATACTATTTCTTCACTCCACCCTGGTCCCCATCGATATTCACAGGGCGGTCTAGTCCAGCTTAAAAGTAAGGGCTTTGGTAAATTTTAAGTTGTTTTCATTACCTAGCTACTGAATTTACTTACTATCCATTCTATTTCTTAGCTACTTTCTATTGCTTAGAATGTGAATATAGGACTCGATGGGTCCTTAAATGCTCTTTTCAAACATACTGATTGCTTCGATTGCAAATTTTATGTTCAGCCATTAAGAAGGTCCTCAAATTGACACCTTGTTTCTTAATATTTGCCAAGAGAAAACAGTTACCAAATCTAGGAACCACTTTAAACCAATCATAAATAGCCTTTCAAGTTTCAAGTTCAAGTTCCATTTATTTCCATAAATAACAATAACAAAAACAGTATCCCAAAGGGCTCTATGGCCCGTTATTTGGGAAACGACACAGAATAAATGACTAATATTAAAACTTGGCATAAACAATACTAAACAATGTCTAATTTATAAATCTATAAGGAAAAGAAGTCAACTCACTGACAGTCCACATGAAACAGTGACCCTCCTATCACCCGACAATAAATAAAAAAATAAAATTCTCTACATCATCGAGGATCCAATGCCAACAAAACAACCCCCCCCCCCAAAAAAAAAAACACGAAAAAACAAAAAACAAACAAAAAAAAAAAAAAAAAAACACCATAAAGCAAGTATAAATTATTTAATATTTACCTTTAATAAGAAACTTTTCATCTGTCTTTTAAAGGAGCCAAGTGTTCGTGACTGACGAATCTCAGCAGGAGCCAAGTTCCAAGCACGTCCCACAGTCACGACCAGATCTAAGCCTGAACTAACCGAGGGAGTAGCCGGAATTATCACATCCTCCCAGTTTCGAACTGCGTACAAATTTACTTCCCCTACTAGCTTAAGTAGTCCAGAAAAACACAATGGGAGATCTCCGTGGAAGAATTGATATGCCAACGAAGATAGAGATATAACATAAATATGTCTAATCTTAAGGAGATCAATAGGAGTGTGTGTAGTCGACTGGAGAACTCTTACCGCTTTCTCATGAAGAATGTGAACAGGAGGATGTACAGAAGAAAATATAGACATCCACACAGACGAACAGTAACATATATATGGGAAAATGAGAGAGAAATGCAAAAGACAGAGTATAGGAAAAGAAAATAAACGCTTTAATTTACAGATGAGTCCAAGTCAACAGAAAATTTTTACTCTTATTACTGGTACTTGCCACTTAAACGATAAATTTTCATCCAAAAGAACTCCAAGGAATCGCACATATCGATCCGGGGGGGACTTATGGAGCCTCTTGGTGTAGGAAGCTCAGTAATTGTGGTGCAGCTCACACCTGTACGGGCAAAAATAAAAAGGTACGACTTTTTTACATTTAAAGCTAGTTGATTTATGTCAAACCAATTAAGTATCTTCTCAGTCATTGCTTGAAGCTTTAGAATAAGGGATGACTCATCCGGAGCTGCAGCACCTAGAGTAGTGTCATCTGCAAATGCTACCAGTTCTTCTCGACTATCAGATGTGGACGCCGACATAGTCTGAGAGTGACATTTGTGACACAATCCACAGCATACATTGGGAATTGGGGTGTTAAGAATTCGGTAGAGGTCGTTCACATATATCAGGAAGAGGGTTGGCCTAAGAATAGAACCTTGGGGTACTCCGTATTCAATTGGAACTTCCTTGTCTGTATCTTCCATGGCAATAGATCTGTCAGTAAGGTATGAATAGAACCAAGATAATGCTTCCCCACGCACACCATGATGAGAAAGTTTACCAGTGAGGATATTGTGTGTAAGGCTGTCAAAAGCATTCTTTACATCAAGCAAAATGGCAGCAGGAATAAGAGTAGAATCTAAAGATTGTCGTATAAACTGGAGAATTTTATTACAAGCATTTTCTGTAGAATACTTTGCGCGACACCCAAATTGATGTTGATGGAAAAAAATTTGCTTCCAGAAATCTCACCAGACGTTTTAGCATTGGCCTTTCAAATATCTTAGAGAACACTGACAAAAGAGAGATCGGCCTATAGTTCCCAGGATCCTCACAGTCACCTCCTTTAAAGAGAGCTATCACACGCGACAATTTAAGACGTTGAGGAAATGCTCCTAGTTGAAATGACCTATTAATCAAATGGCAAAGTGGGATGATAATCGATGGAAGGATATGTTTGATTACTTTAGCACAAATTTTGTCAAAACCTGTTGAAGAATTCTTTAAAGACAAAACAATATTTGTAATTTCCTGCACCATAACGTCCTCAAGAGCTATTGATTTCAAGCACGGGGGGCCTAGGAACTGTTTCCAAGTCTGAGACACCGAGCAGTGGGAAACACTATTAGCAGTTGATTTCCCTATCTCCGCAAAGAATTTGTTCATATGATGTCGTACTTGCCCTTTTTCTGTGGTAAGTTGATCGTCTGCCACAAGAGACTTAGGGAGACCTTCTAGTTTTTTTGATGGCCGACTAACTTCCTTAATCATGTCCCACATCTTCTTTATATTTTTACCGCAATCATCAAATTTCTTTGTAAAATATACTGTTTTAGCTCTCCGAATAATTGATTTCAGCATATTACGGTGCAACCTAAATGCTTCTAATTTAGCATCACTTGGTCTCTTTTTGTACTATTTCCAAAGGTTCTGCTTCCTATTTATTGACTTGAGGACTCCCCATGTTAGTCAGGGAGCTATGGGCGTTGATCTTTTTGATCAAGGATCCCTTAAAGGAGCTTTTAGACAATAAGCCGAGAAATGTTCCTTAACAGTGTCATAAAACTGGCCAAATATATCGTTATAATTGCCCAAACTAATATTTTCTGGTAATGAAAAGTCCCATGAAGATTCACTCAGATCTTCTTTCAGTCTATCCAGCTCCACTGGTGAGCAACAGAATCTCGGTGTATCCTGGGGGACTAATATTTGTGGATTTTGGAGGATTGGAAACAAGGCTGTAACTGGCAAATGGTGGGAAGTATCAGAAAACAGTACTTCGTTCTTAATGGAGTGTAGTGATAAAAAAATATTGTCAGTTAATGTTGCTGTCTGGTTAGAAATCCTTTACGGTATGTTTATACAAGGAGCTAATCCTTACGAAATTAGTAAAGACAAAACATCAGAAGCCTGTCTAGATGACGGTTCCACAAGGTCAAGGTTAAAGTCGCCCATCAATACAACTTCGGATTTTTCAGCAAAAACTTTTCCAAGAACATCTTCTAATGTTTTCATAAATTGGGTGACAGACCCACTTGGAGAACGATATACTTAGCCTATTGTTGCCCTGTCCTTAGCATTGATTTGGATTTCTGTAAAAAGTAAATCAAAATCCTTTTCCTTATTTGTAAATAAATCATGTCTTAGTATAGCCTGAAAATCATTTTAGATGTAAAATTGAAGTCCACCTTTTTGGGCTGTCTTGCGGTTAAGAAATATCGACATATAACTGGGAATATCCAAAAGTACCTGATTTTTCTCGCTCAAAAATGTTTCACAGAGACCGATAATTGCAGGGCACGAATTCCTACATAATAATTGAATATCATCAAACGAGGAATTTAGGCCCTGAACGTTTAGATGCACACCCAGGAATGCATCACCCCACCGAGCTCCGGAGTCCCAAAACCCCAGTTCCTCCACAAACACTATCAATAAAATTCTCAAAATTTTCATAGAAATTCATATTGGGGGCTTTACCAACCGGATTATTTATAATTTCATTAAAATTAACTCTTTCAAGTTCATAATCACTTAATTTCCCTAGTGTTATGTTAGCGTTAATCCCCAACAGAGAATCAGTCTCAACCATAATTACTTACCGATGCAGGTGACAGAGAGCCATGCTGTAGTCTCGTGAACACCGGTGACGTCATCCTAATCCGAATTAAAAAGGCTATGACACGAACTTGATTATTTTGCTCTAAAAAAAAAAATAACCAGTAAAATAGCACAGGAAGGTGTAAATACTGGGGGTAAAGAAAGACAAATAAAAGGGAAAAATACAAAAAGATAAATAACATTAACGAACAGCACATTTTTTGAAGATATAACGTATTAAGCGGAAGCGAGCACTCACTAATAATCATGCGTCAGAATCGAAATCAGAATTGGCCGAGGGGAAAACTAGGCCTACTTGCTTATATCAGTAATGAAAGTGCATTGATTTTCTTACCCCGGCCCCCCCGCCCCAGGTGGATAGATATACAGCCCACCATAAATATTTACGCTATCCGGGTCGCAGCGCTATCTATCAACTTTGTAAGAGACGACCATGTCCCATAGTAAAAATATAAATAACCCATAACTCCTAAAAATATTTTTCTAATTAGCACATCTGTTTTTCCTCCCTCTGATTGATTAGCGTTCGTCGTAAACTCATAAAGGAGAAAAGAGTCGCGCCTTTTCAAAAAACACCGTTAGAATATATAGAGTGGATCTTGTATTTATCCACCATTAGAGAGGGAGGAAGTAAAGTGAAGCAATGTGGTTTTAGGGTGAGATAAGTAAGTATTTATGACTGTTTTAAGGTAATTTTTAAGATTTCTGGTAAACGTTTTCGAATAGGGAACAAGGTGTCACTTAAAGGGGTCTTTTAGGGTTCAATATAAAATTAGTAATGGAAATGATTAGTATATTCGGAAAGAGCATAGAAAGGTGCTATCGACAGCACGTTTGTTCTCTATATAGCTAATAAACAATGGGAAAAAAGCTGAGTTCACCAAGGCTTTAACCATTTCTCGGGATTTCCTTTGAAGGATTGAAATAAGGAAAACCTGTAGAATCAAAATATGTTGTCTGAACACGTGGGGCTTCATCTATTATTTTTCTATATTACGTAGGATTATGTCTGGTAGTCTTTGGTCTATTGGTATTAGAATATTTTTCGTCTTTTCTACGTTAACGGGTGCTCGCACATTGGCAAAAGATGAAGTCTCTGCAAACACGACTATTAGGTAAAAACTTACAGAGGAATTCTAGGAGTATTTTAGCCAATTTTCGCCAAACGCCATCGCAACTTAGTGTGGGGTGTTATGTTTATCTCTTGTGGAAGTATTTTAGTAAAATTATACTCTATGAATATGCCCCTTGTAGATCCCGGCTGTAGAACCTGATTAGGTTCGAACCAATCCCCTTAGATCCAGTGATCAAACACTATATATGCTTTCCTTTTTCCAGAAGAGGTATGGGCACGGCTTCCCAAGAGCCAAAATCAGTGGAAGAATGATAAAATGGCGACAAAGATATTTCTGCACGTACTGAAGAAAACAGAAAACACAACCAGATTTTGTCGAGCTGCATGGGTTCTAACAAATCTTGGTTTCAATATGACATCAAAATCAGTGGATAAGTGTAAATTGAAGTTTAAAAACATGTCACGAGTGTATCAAATGAATAAAAAAAATTTGATGGAACCCAAGAAATCTGGAAAAGATTTACCACCTTATTTTTGGGATATGCATCAAATTTCGGGAGAATCAGAAGAATGTGATGAAGTTTCTATCGAATTGAGCTGTACTAACAATATGGAGAGCAAGGATCTTGTTGATATAGCCCAAAAAGCTCTAGCTGGATATACACCAGCAGAATGTAAATATTATCTATTTATTTTAAAACTATCAAGTCAAAACTACGAGTTATACCAGTACGAAAGGCGAGTTGCAATGTGGCAGACAGCCAGGGGTTGGTTAGAACTGTGTTTTGTGGATTCCAGGAGTTTACCCCTCCCCCGGAAATACTCTCATTTTCTGCTTATGAAAAGGACTAGAACTCTCAATTCCTGACCAAATGAGCATCCTTCGAAGTTTCTACAAGCATGGGGATGAGGAAGTGGCAGGTTGCTGCCACTTTTTGCCTTCATTTTGGGGGTTTTCATTTTAACAGCGTAGACCATAAATACTCCCAGAAATCAAGAGGGATTAAATAGGTCTACCAATTTCACATTTTTGATGTGTTTTTTTTTATTGCACCCCCCCCCCCCGAACAGAAGTCCTGGATACCGCCCTGTGTATTATACATCAGTATCTGCCTCCACCTACCCCGCGTCTCTCCCTTAGAACTGGGGGCATTTTCTGAAGGGGCGGGGGGGGACGCCAGCTCCCGTTTGGTGAAGGGGGATCCAACTAAAGAAATGGTATTTATTGTTGAACTTAATATTTTTTGTGGAATCCCTAGTAATTATGAATCGCTGTCGCATGGCGCATTGCTCTTCTATTGACAAATTGGTTAATTACTTAAACTCCCCCTCCCCTCTCCCCTTCTATAATACTCGGATGAATATTTTATAAATCCATATATTTTCGTAATAAACATGTCAGTGATGGAAGCGTTGACAGTTGCTTGTTCGTCTTACAAATTTAAAGGTTTGATTTATATGGCTCGTAATTTTGAATTGGGATTAAGGCTGATGATGCTTTGACAGTAATATGGATCATTATGCACTATTTTTGGCCAGGAAATACCTTTTCTTTGTTGAAAGAAAATTATAATTTCGTTATAGGAATATTTTGGCGTTTCTTGACGTCTCCTTACCTACGTGACTACTCAACGAAGGCTGCGGAACTGCCGAGGACTCTTACTAAGAGAGTAAAAGAGGACTCTTAAATAAAATACTAGCAACGAAGCATGTCGAACGACAGGTATAAGAAAAACGTAGCGTGTATTCTCGTCAGGGTTAGATTAAAATTGTTCTCCAGACAAATTTTGAAGTCGTCTTAATCCTGATGACTTTGGGTTCTGTTTAGAGTTACTGACATGATGACTTTGGTGACGGATTATATAGTTAGATGGTGAAGGGTGAGACAATTTCTTCTTTATTCGCTTTAGATGTGAATCTCGATTTCTCATAGAATTGTTTCCCCTTTTAAATCTTAAAACTATGGGAGGACGGAATAAGTTTTCACATTTTCTGTGTTCTAAGAACTCGAATAGAAAAAGGAGTTGTATTTAGCATGAAAAAATGTCTTTCAAAAGGTGAAAGTCTTATCTGGTCCACCTGAGATCCCACATTCTTTCTCCCTTCTCTCTTTAATGACGTAAAAGGAAGTTAAGTTATCTTTTCTTTTTTTTAATTCTTTACTTTCTTCAATAAAAATAAGGAATTTTTCAACGAAAAGTAATGGAAAATTTAAAACCTAAAACCACCAGAAAGTACTATGAATGAAAAAATAACCACAGAACTTAAATTGAATAATAAACGTAATTGGCAAGTCAAACTTAGTGAAACCAGCGTTTACCAGTGAAACTGGTAAACGCTGGAAAAAAGAAAAATACGTTTGAAGAGCCAAAGAAACTAAAAGCAAATAATAAAATAATTAAGCTTTCTGGCTATTTTTTCTTTCTTTTTTTTTATAGAAAACCTGCTCATCCACAAAGTAAAAAGGTGCATAACGAAAGCCTTTGTTTTTACTAGTCAGACTGCTAAGATCTTCTGTGATAAAAAGAAGGGATTCATCAAGAGTTCATCACAAGATTAACAAGACTATCATAGAACAGTTCTTCCTATTGACGGAAAGAATAAAAAATATTCTTGTTTCATATCGTATGTAACTTAGTGGCGTAAGTGATCTTTTATGAGCTATTGGTTGTAAAGATAGTGTTTGGTAATTTTTGATTTTCATACCTCACAACTGCCGCCTGGATGCAAAAAAAATGTCGATCAGATGTGAAACACCAGAGAAGTAAGATTTTAAATGCTGGCAAAACTGGGTATAGTCTCAATTGACTTTGTGACCAGCAATAATAATCTGTTTCTACAATTATTATTTGTATAATTTTTTTTTTTCAGGTGAAGTATGGACTCATGCTAAACATGGACTTTTAAATCCTGTAAATGATAAAATGGCGACTATTGTTCTAATAAGACTTTTGAAAGCAACTCACTTGGTTAAAAATCGTTTTGTGGTGACAAGTCAAATTATGCAGGAAGTTGGGTTTAATACTGGTAAAAATCCTAACGATAAAGTACATGGTAAATATCAGAATCTTCTGAAGAAGTTTAAAAGATTTTTGGCCAGAGTAGCAGCTGGTGGGTCTGTTTGTGATGCTCCGCCATTCATGAAGGATATATGGGAGATTCAGCAGAAGAAACCTAAAGGATTATTTGATGATGTAGACTTTCCTGTGGTGAATGAAGAAGAAAAGGATGATGATGATGATGATGACGATACTGGTTTTTTCTTCACTGATTCTCCGGAAGTAAGTGTGGACGAAGTGTCAGATTTCTGTGATGTTTCTATACGTGATAGCTATGAGACCCAAGAAACGGAGATCCCTGACCCTTTAGGCTCGGTAAACTTTTCTGTTAGTGATAATGATGCATCAACTCTTTCTATAGCTCAGAAGCAACGGCAAAGAGCCCAACCTCGTACTCAAATGATAGCCGCTGATAAATCACCTGCTGTAGAAGACGAAGAAGAGAGATTCCCGTCCTTCAAGAAATTTAAAATAGACAGGACTTCAACTAGACTATCTACTCGACAAATTTCAACTTCAACAAGTGAGAAAAGTTTAGACAGTTGTTTAGTAAGTGAATGTTTGGATAGGCTAGACAGGCTAGAAGAAAGGCAGTATAAGTTAGAAGAGAAAACTGAAAAGTGTTTTGAGACGATACAAACTGAAATTAGGATGGAAAAAGAAAGGCGAATTCGAGTAGAGACTATTCAAAACAAGAAATTTGATAAAATTCTTGAGATGCTTTCTTCTATTTCTAAGGCTCAGAGATAACATCGGACTTTGCTGCTGAGTTTTTGAAAACATTTTGACGGTTGTCTTTTTGGGACAGTCCAAAGAGGTTGCCTCATGACAAACTCTGCTAAGGTGAGTTGGCCACTGGTGTGAGCAGCAAAACAGGACTGTTTTTCATTCGACATTAAAGAAGCTGGTAATGAAAAACAATGTTTTTTTGTTAAAAAAAAAGTTTGTATCTATAAGTTTCTGCTTGATCATGAAAGCATGATCTTCATAGTAATTTCGTACCCCCAAATGTTGTTTGTTATAATACCCTGTACTGGGTGCTCAGGATCAAATTTGAAGAAAGTGGGACTATTGATTTTCTGGGTTAGGAGGGGTCTTGTAACTAAACATTAAGTCTTGTTATTTTTAAGCTTTTGTTTATTTTACTGTATTTTCTTAAAAATAAAATTCTCTGAATATTCGTCCTTGGATACTTCAGGGCGATATCCATCTACTCTCCAATTATGTACAAATATGCCCGTTCTTTCTCTAACATTATTTATCCGAACCAAATATGGTATTTTTCTTTCTAATATCAGTCACCTCTTAGAATGAGCCAAAATTTAAAATTCTGTATGTTTCTTTTGCCATATTTAGAATAAATTTGTTTTGACTTGCCATTGACAGTTTCTTGTCCCAAAAGGATGGCGATTTATTTACTGAGATTTTCCGTCTGCTTTTCTCGAAGATATGCGTTAGATAATGGTACGCGAAGATAAAGGTCAATTCTGTTGCGCGTTAGCATTTTTAATTTAGCTCAGTACCATGCCTTTTCTCTCCAAGTTAACATACTGAACGAATTTTGTGGTTTTCAAATTCCCTTTTTTTGTACCAATTAATTATAGTTGATGTTAACTACGAGTGTCAAAATGCATTTGAGTGTTTTTATGCTTATTGGATGCACTAATCAGCGATTTTTATACATTATAATAAATGTTTATTTTAAAATTTGTACATGTTATAAACTGTGGTCCTAATATAGGAAATTTTATAGTAGTTTTGAATGTTTGAAAAATATTCGAGTACTTTAATTCATAGTTTCAATTCAGCAACTAAAGTTGTCAAATACTATTTCTTGCAATCCAAATGATTATTTTAGTATTAATTAACTAGCCAACCTAGTCAACTAACAAGTCAGCATTAATAATTAACTACACAATAGAAGTGATGAGTAATTAAATTTACTCTAGTGCTTTGCGTATTTCCATTGATTTTTACACCTCTTTCCTTTGACTGATTTATCTGAAATTAAGTGTAGTTCTGATTATGTTTAATATTTGATAGTATAAGGAAGATTAAAAGAATGCTCTTAAATTGGGTATAGCTAAAAATTTAATCTGGATACTAGTTTTTGCTTTGTTCCTTTGCTTTACAGTATGTTGTGCCCCTTCAACTGAGGCTAAAATGTTAGGAAGCACACATTGATCTCGTCCCCCCTTATCTTTTTGGGGACAGGGGGTCCTTATCTCTGCCTCTGAATACGGATGCAACTACCAATTACATTTTTGCTGAATAAAAAACCGTCCAGGTTTACAATGCCAAAGCTGCAAAATGGTAGCATTATGCGTCGAAAAATGTTTTGGCTGCAAAAATAAAAAGTTTAATTAAGCGCTCTTAAAGTGTGATAGGAAATTTTATTTGGGATGACTTGCACTTTTTATAACGAGACTGAGAAGGTTTGCCTCCATCATTCTGGCTCAGCTGTGCAAATTCAAAGGACACTTCGGAATTTCTAAGGAAAAGTTGGATTTGCTTCCCCTCAAAAAACACTAGTCCTATTGTTTGGCGTAATCTATTGCTTCTATGTTGTTTTATTCCTAAAATATTTAGAAGTTTTTATAGTTTCCCAGATTCTTTACGTCGTCTTTTCTCGCTTGCAAAAATAATTTTAAACTGGCTTTATCTAAAAAAAAGATTAAGAGATTAAAAACTAAGATTTTTTTCAAAATCTTAATCTTTTTTAAACTGGATATTTTTTTCTAGAACTTCATGGCAAAAAAAGTTTCCTCTTGCTAATAACTCTCTACAGTACCTAGCCAACTGAGGTCAACACAGCTGGACACGCTCATTCTGTACTCCTATCTATTTCGAGCTTCACTCTTTACCCCTTCTCATGTAGTTACTGTTCCTTTTAAATCATCTCTCACGATCTAGTCGTAGTCCATTTGGGGACGACCTGCTTTTTATTCGGACAAAAAGCACATTCTTTGGCAATCTGTCACCCTTCAGCTGTTAAATGTGCCCTAGCCATCTTAACATTTATTTCATTATAGCCATAGAAAGTGGGATCGAACAATATATTTTGCACATCTTACTGTTTGATATACGGTCAGTCAAGCAGCCGCGTTTCAAAGTAATACTTAACCACTTTAAAGACTGTGGCTTCCAATATTCTAATTCAAGTTTATGGACTTGTCTTCTTATTCTTTTGGACTTTTTTCTACTGCGGAAAAACCATGCGCCTTGACTATTCTTCTTTTTACATCTTCACCGTATTCACTGTCTGTACTAGCAGGGGCACCACTAAGGGAGGGGGGACCCCCCCCCCCTAAAGGTCCTCAGAAAGGACTTTTCGGGCGAGGCCCGACAAAAGTCAATATCGTTTGGCGCAAAGGGAAGCTTCTGGAAGAGTTTTTGTCGAACGAAGCCCGACGAAACTTATTATTTCATGTGCATGAAGTTGACAGAAACCCATTGGCCCCCTAAAAAACGACTAGTCGAGCAGAGCCCTACAAAACATGGTATTTTTCTGTCTAATGTATCGTCATAAAAAACTTCCATTGGGCGAAGAACCAAAAAATTTATGCTTCAACTGCGCAAAGTCGACAGAAAACAATTGCCCCCCTAGAAAACGAAGTGGTGAACCAAGCCCTACAAAAGTTGGTTTGTCGTTGGTCCAATATAGTGTCATTAAAGACTTCCGTCAGGCAAAGGACTGCGAAATTTACCGCACTTTTTAGGGTTCCACATTAATTTGTCATATGTGGAAAGGGTCTTCAAAAACTAGTAATCAGATTTTCTTCCGGAAGTGGTTGTTAATCAAACCATATAGGTAGTATAAGTAATTGTTCTAGATGGATATTTCTTGTGTTTAGCTAATTCTTCCTTTTCGAAGGAGAAGGGGGGCGCATAATTCATGGTATCACAATGTATGTCACAAAAATTGATCGGAGCACAACAAAACACTCTGAGAGGTAAAAGCTAGTGCATATTCTCATACTGGCTAAATGCTTGTCATCTAAATACAACTTCAAAATCCTTATCTTATAGCAGAACTTATTGTCCGATCCTAACCAAACACAGTCGAAGGTAACAGTATGGGTCTTATTTACACCTTCTTTTTGGTTCTGAACATTTTGTGACCTTTTGGGGGAAAGGGGTACCTAAATTGTTGTGATCATGACATCGACCAAAACGGTTTGTCGAATCTGAAAAAAAAGCTTGACTGATAGTAGCAGCCACGAAATTTGTTATGTCTTTCTAGGTCCATGGCTAATCAGAACTCTGCGGCAGTTTTGAAAAGAGGACCCGGCTTCATTTGCCTGAACAATAATATTAATAATTTATTTGTTCAAAGTCCTACATGGACCGTGATAAAATCAGCACTTAATATAAACCACATAAATCCGATCCGTTATCAACTGACTTAAAAGAACTCTATAGTTGAGTCTTAGTAAATAATTGCGAAGAACACACTGCTTTTCTATCATACAAAATATAAGAAGTCCCTGGGGAATTTTCTGAAGACAAAGAATAAAATATAATGCACAGCCTAAGCGAATATTTCAGTTATATGACTAATAGCCGTCTTCAGAAAAATATAATGTAAAGCAGAGAAACAAAACTAACTCACTCACTCAGCTTACTCAAACTCTTTGTATATATAACTCCTTCCTATAAGAGAATCCATTAGCCATCATCCTTATAAATAGTTTAACAACTATAAAATACTATAGTTGTTAGTTTTACTAGATAAACGTTTCAAAATAACCTGTCAGTTGCTGAATAGTATACCGCACACTAGTAAGACCTTTGAAACTTGGATGCTGTCTATGACCCTTTCAAAAGCTCTCAGGATTTCGTTCAATAATGGTTCAGCCCTGTCAGACCAAAATTGCTCTTGTACGGGTCAAAATTCTAGAGTGTGGTAGTTGCCTGTGGTGCGATCTCTTTTTTTACTGAAGAAGAACGCTATATTTTTGCATATTTTTTTCGAATGAATCTTCTTTCAATAATCTACGAGTACTGGCTCGATATGATCATTCCTAGGAGAAAAGAAACGCCTACGTGACTATCTTTTTGTAGAAAAACAAGAAATTTTACGTAATGTAGATAACAGCTAAAGGTTTCTCATGCATGTTGTTTTTCACCGTGTAATTTTTATTAAAATCAAACCACTTTTGGGAAGATATTAAACCCTATTTTGTAAATTTTTCATATTCTCGTTTGCAATAATACATTATGTGTTTGCATATATTTTAATCATAATTAGTTTTTCAATTCAATTCATTCGAATAAAAACAAAACGTAACATTAATAACAATAAAGATCCTAGAATAGAACTTGTTAAGGATCATGACACCAAAAAAAAAAAAAAAAAAAAATTACACTGAAATCGGAAAAAAAAAAAGAAAGAAGAATCAAACATGGGTAATTAAAGCAAATTGGTTAAGAGTTGAAAGATTAAATTATATTGTCAAGTTTCGTTACATTATTGTACAGAGTTAATCATAGCTACTTGTCTCAAAATTAGTGCTGTGATGTAAGAAATATGATTAGAGAATGATAAGCATGAGTCAATAAAAGGACCAAAAAACTTGACAACCTCCACTTGTGGGAGGATGTCGGAGAAGTACTGCACACCAAGAGCAGGTTACATTACGTGTTTGTTTTAGGGGCTTCTATATAATACTACTAGACGTTTTTTTGCTATTAATGGTCATGTTATTTGTAAGGCACCACGCCTGGATTTTGTTCAGAAGGGCTTGGGCAAAAATTATTGCCGATGGTAAATTGGTGCCAGTGAGGAAGAATTTGCTGTCATCAGCAATTAGTACAGGATACACTACAGGGCCCAGATCCAAAACGAGATCATTTATGTATAGGAGAAATAAAATTGGGACTAGAACAAAGCCTTGCGGGACAACCCTCCGAACAGATCAGGGCTGAGAAGATACACCACCTAGGCTCACACTGTACCATTCCAGATAGATAAGAGCTTAACCAAGAGAGGGGAACTCCACGAATACCGTAACTATTTAAATTACTTATTAAAATATTATGATCAGCCGTGTCAAAGGCCTTAGAGAAATCCAAAAATAAGCCCAATACATTTTCTTTAAGGTCGAGTTGTGAGCGTATGAACTGTGTGGCGTCAATTAGAGTATGAGAAGTTGAAAATTTCGGCCGGAAGCCATATTGATGAGGAGAAATCAAGGAAACAGAGTGCTGACTGCCGAACATAAAGGGAGACAGACGTCTGAAGATAATTCTCTCGAGTACTTTGGATATAACATGAATAATTGAGATTGGACGATAATTACCTATCTCAGTTGGATCACCCTTTTTAAGAACTGGAATAACAAATGTGCTTGATGGGCTCGCAAACAAAAGAAGATATGGTCTTCACGAGCTTACTACTTAATCCAAGACAGTCAGGTGTTAAACTAATAGGGAGAGAACCGATGATTTGAAATACCTCATTGCTATCAGTAGGGCAGAGAAACATGGATCTAGAATTGAAGCAAGGGAGTACAGCCTAAAAGGAGGAGCAGGAGTCAGTATGAGGAATATTGGGTAAATAATTATTAAATGCGTCGGGTGCATGTAAAGGGTCAATTAATCTGCCATTTGTGTCCATAAGGCGAATAGGTATAGACTTTGATTTTCTATTTTTTGAGAGTATATCATTAATGGTGAACAAAATCTTTTTCAGGTTTCCTTTGCAATTGATAATTTTTGTATAATAAAAACTTTTCTTCGCTTCATGGATGAGTTTAGTGTAAGGTTTTGATAATTTTTATAATTTGACAGGTCAATATCACTACTGGTCTTACAGGCTAACTTTCATAATTTATTTTGACAATACGAGGAGACAATGAAGCTATTTGACATCCAGGGGCATATAGCGATAGTTTTTCGGTTACGTTTACGAATACGAAAAGTTGACTGGATAATCTCACTTTGTCGTTGCGCAAAACTATTTGTGGCAGAATTTACCTCTTGACAATTTAAAACATCGGACAAGTCAGTAGTTCTTAGGCGATCGGTAAAGTGGATCATATTCGCAGAACTGTAATTTCTAGTAGGTTTTATGATTTTGAAATTATTGGTAAATACTACATACAGATTTATTTTGTGTGCAAACTTTTTTAAGATTTTTTAGATGTAAGGGAGGTAAATTATGTTTGAGGGCTTATCGGGATTCTCACATGGTAAACTACCATTGATTTTACGGGAGTCTATTTTCAGTCTACGGTTAATTATATTATTAATAAATAAAATGGGATATCCTATTTAGGATATCCTATTTTAGGGTAAATTTTAATTTCTGCTGTGAATCAGAACAAATGTTTAGGGCACTATCGACGAGAGTGATTACGACAGAGATATTTGTTGATGAAATACATCATCAACAAACACCCTCTATGGAAAATACCCCCCGTGCAAAATACCCCCCCCCCGCTCCTGGAAAATATTTCCTCGCTAAAAGAAAATTATTCCCGAAAATTTTCTCCCCACTGAAGATTCTCCTAGACAATCCACCCCTGCAGAAAAATTCTCCGCGAAAAATGTCCGTATGCTTCCCAATAACAAGTGAAATTTTGAAGTCATGAATAGCCCTGAATCTGATGTAAATTTAAGCTATTATTTGAGAAAGACTGATGAAAGTATTAATGTTTGCGGTCAACATTGATCACGCCGATGGCGCGCCGCCGGCGCTGCTGTCTTTCCCCCCGCCGTCGCCAGTCTTCCTTCATTGGCGTGGCACCGGGATCTACACCAATATGCAAAACACCCATTTATTTCGTGTTTTACGGATATAAGAAAGGCTTTTTAGGAATCCAAAAGAGCAAAAAATACAATCAATATCAGACTCGCCCATTTCAACTATTTTAAAGGTGACAAAACAGATATTGGCAAAGGGCACTATGGAAAAACTAAGCTTATAAGTTCAAACTTATATTCATAGTTTTTACGTAGATATCGGACGAATTCTGTGATACGGTAATTTCTCGACAAATGAATGTATCGCGTATGGCAAGGCAAGATCGAAAAAACGAAGTACATTAATTACACAACTTAAGTTCTTCTAATTTCATTTCAGGTTTCTAAAATCTAAATATATTTCATACTGAATAGTATCTCATAAATAATTGAATTTCTTATTTTTTGAAAGATACCCCCTGGACTCTCATCACGACAAACTCCAGTTGCGTTTAACATTGAAATAGTATAAAATTCCAAAGAATTTTGGAGGTTTCTCCAAATATTAATAAATAACGGCATTGAAACTTTAAATGTTAGAACTCTCCAATTAATCAACGTCTGCAGAATCAAATTTATTCAAACGAGATGACAAAAACACCTAGTATAAATGAACAATATGCGCAAATGGCGTAACTTACAGCCGAATTGATATTTTCCCATGACATAATCTCTTCGTCACTTGAAAAGGTCATTATAACTTTTAATTTTTGTCTAAAAATGTACTTAAAATTGAAAGGGGCACTCACAAAGTTTAGCAAGATATATTCTTCTATTCATACCAACATGAAATTCAACTGATCATTCATCCTACATTTTTAACGTTTTATACATTTTATTTTAGAAATTAAGGTTAGTAGTGTTATTATTACGTCAATCATTAAAAATGGCTTAATTTCTCGACAAAGGAATGTCTCGCATATGGCAAGGCAAGATCGAAAAACGAAGTACATTGATTACATAACTTAAGTTCTTCTAATTTCATTTCAGGTTTCTAAAATCTAAATATATTTTATACCGAATAGTATCTCATAAATAATTGAATTTCTTATTTATTGAAAGATACCCCATGGACTCTCATTACGACAAACTCCAGTTGCGTTTAACATTGAATTAGTATAAAATTCTAAAGAATTTCGGAGGTTTTTCCAAATATTAATAGATAACGCCATTAAAACTTTAAATGTTAGAACTCTCCATTAATCAACATCTGCAGAAGCAAATTTATTCAAAGATGGCAAAAACAAGTAGTATAAATGAACAGTATGTGCAAATGGCGAAAGTACAGTAATGTACGATGAAAAGACCATCTCTTGATGAATAATGAAGAAGACCAGTTTCCAGACAACGACTTGTGAAGTTTTGAACTAATGAATAGACCAGTTTCCAGACAACGACTTGTGAAGTTTTGAAGTCATGAATAGGCCCGAATCTGTTGTAAATTTAAGCTATGATTTGAGAAAGACTTTTGAAAATATTAATGTTTGCGCTCAACATTTATCGCGCCGGTTGCGCGCCGCCTCACCCCAGGAGAGGAAAAACAGTGATGAACCCCTTCCTAACAATTTCCATGTAAGACATTCTCGTTGAAATGTATGTTCGTTAAATCTAAGTTTTATTAATTTTGACTTCAGGCATCGGTGCGTTTAATTTAGGTTAGACTGGTTATAGATGGCAGCACACCCACTCTGACACACACTCATAGTGAGAGAGACATCCAAAAAGTTAGGTTAATTTAGGTTTACCTAGAGTGATATTAATGTTTGCGATCAACATTGATCGCGCCGGCGGCGCGCCGCCTTACCCCAGGAGAGGAAAAACAGCGATGAGCCCCCTCCTAACAATTTCCATGTAAGATATTATTGTTGAAATGTATGTTCATTAAATCTAAGTTTAAGACTGGTTATAGATGGCAGCACACCCACTCAAACACACACTCATAGTGAGAGAGACATGCAAGAAGTTAGGTTAATTTAGGTTTACCTAGAGTGACGCCACTCTTAGATTTAATGAACATACATTTCAACGAGAATGTCTTACATGGAAATTGTTATGAAGGGGTTCATCGCTGTTTTTCTTCTCCAGGGTTGAGGCGGCGCGCCGTTTGCGCGATCAATGTTGACCGCAAACATTAATATTACTCTAGGTAAACCTAAATTAACATAACTTTTTGCATGTCTCTCTCAGTATGAGTGTGTGTCTGAGTGGGTGTGTTGCCATCTATAACCAGTCTAACCAAAATTCAACGCACCGACGCATAAAGTCAAAATTAATTAAACTTAGATTTTATGACCATACATTTCAACGAGAATGTCTTACATGGAAATTGAACCAGTCTAACGTAAATTCAACGCACCGACGCATAAAGTCAAAGTTTTTTTTCGGCTTCCTTATGGAATGTATAGGCATTGTAGATTAGATCTATTGTGAAATTCGAGTTGCATAGCATATTGTCATCTAAAGTTGAAAACCTTTTAACTACATCTTTTAATGATTGACGTAATAATAAAACTAGTAACCTTGGCACTTAAAGATGATGTTGTCAAGTTGGATTTATAAAACTGAGTAGATATAAAAAAATTGTTTTCAATTCGGCACTTAAAAAGCTTTCTATGATGTTTCAGAATGACACTAGCGACAGATAGAAAAAATGAGGTTTTCCATGCAAAAAAGTGTTTGCTCATCGTCTCTGTAATTCTCCTATTTTGTGTTTTTGAGCATGGTGATTCTAATGATGTGCTTTTTATCTGATTTTACACCATTTTGATAATTTTAGGCTTTTTTCGAAATTCTAAAAAAAATCGTGAAGTAATAATTTTTGTTTGTTTTAGATCATACAAATTTTGCATATTTTGACCCTTTAATTTTTTCTCCTTCAGCTCGCGAGCCAGCGACCAAAGATTGTCAGTTTATTACTCATGATGGGTTTGTGGAAATTTGGCGGACAAGCGGACTATGCCACCACTATAGAATACTAAGACGGCCGCTGGGTCTTACCGAGAGAGAGGCATGGGAGAAGGAGAAGAATGATAAGGAGAAAGACGAGAATGATAAGGAGAAAGAGAAGAATGATAAGGAGAAAGAAAATCCAATCTCTTAGGTTCCCGCTAATTTAGTATTCAAGATTTATTCTCCTTGTGAAATTTTATTTGCATTATAAACTTGAATAAAATGGTTTAGTCATTGAAAAGAAGCATTATTCTATTATCCTCCCTTTCAACTTAAGTTAGATCAAAAGAATGATGTATAAAGGCATTGGTTTGACTCAGATCAAAAGCATTTAAAAAGAAAAGGCAAAATAGGGATCAAGTTCAATACATTGTGCCTGGTTGTCCCAATTCTTTACAAAACAATCCCAACTTTCAACTCTAATGGTAAGTTCTATGAAACATGCCTCTTCATCTTCAGTTAATGTTGAGGTACTCCAGACATCGGATACTGGTTGGGGTGTTTTCAATTTCCACTATTCGTATTTTCTTGTGGCGATTGAAATGTATGGGGGGGACACCTGTAGGTAACTCCACAGAAATGTCCTGCCTATGACATGGCGGTGCATAGGTGATCAGAGATTCCCTGGCCATATTCAATGAGGTAATCAAGTTGGCTTCATCCTTGTTAGGTCCAGATATGGCATCGACCTTTGCTCGTTGAGAGAGCCAAAGAGAGGGTTAGATAATCACTTTCTCATCATGCAGGATAAAAGAAAAAAAAATGTATGCTTTTTCAAGTAGGAAAAAAACACAATTAAAACTTATGGGTATAAATTACTTCCGTCATAGTTTCAAATATGCTTAAAGTTGCAAAAAAGAAACTATAAATAAGATTTTAATAACTCCATCGCAAAAATAAAGGAAATAGCTTTTCTTCCTAAGTGTTGAAAAGATCAGATCAATGGAAGCCTGAAATACTTCAAACAGCAACACAGGAACATCTCGTATGGAAATTTAAAGGAGCAGAGAAGCACTCTATTATTTTCTGCTTTGGTAATCGTTGGAAACCTGGTTATTTGACGAGAATGAACTTTGTGAAGACCAGACTGCAGAAAAGGGAAACTATAGGCATAGTCACATATAAACTTGAAAAATCATTCTTATTATTGGCTTCTTTTACAGTTGGATAACAAAAACATTAACACATCTATATATAAATCACAGTTTTGATAATCATTATTTTTAGATCACATAATATTGAGAATCATCATTTCATTAATGAGCACTACAAAAGAGCACAACCACCGTTATTGCAAAAAACTAAAATTCTTCTTCTTCTAGAGATGTTGGTTCAGAGTTTACAGCTTGTTCCCATGCACTCTCCGCAAGTAAGTGTGCTGGGCATGCCATTCTTACGGCAAGTGCATCTGGCCGTATCGCAACCTGATTTGCATTTGCAGTGGATAATTTGAAGAAGACTTTGGGGAACTAGTTTCTTCTCCGTCATTACTGGGATATAATTATCGGCCGAGTGTCGCCATCCCCAGTTTTCAAGTTTCATCGCAGCAGTCTCACTTTTCCATTCTATTACCTGCAAATACAAGCGAAACGAATGGAACTTCGCAGCTGAGGGTGTGGGAGGCATCTGATCAGGGCAGACAAATGCGGAAAAGGAAGTGAACTTGGCCAAGAACAGACGATGTCTCAAGGACACGAGAGTTTCTCCAGGCTTTCCTTTATAAATTCTCAAAAAAGCTTATTCACCAGCTACAATGAGCTCGTCTTTCGTAGCCTTCGAGTCCATAAAGACCTTAGTGGCCTCACGGAAAGACGGGTCGGACCAGTACAATGACAGTCCGACAGATTTATCAATTCCTTGTAATCTTGAAGTGGTTTCACAGCCTAGGAACACGTGCAGAAATAGAATTGCACCACACATGTCCCTTAGTTTTTCTTTGATGGAGCATATATTCCACAGCTTACGTTCGTTTGAAGCTTTCGCCTTGAATCTGAAATACAGGCCTTTGTGGGTGGCAGTGACATGATAGAGGAGAAGGATAAGGAGGTCAGTGTCGCTGCCGATGAGACACATCAACTGAGTTCATGCATTATGAATGGCTGTGGTTACAATCAGGACTTCCGCGTCAGCAAAGGCATGTTGTACCGAACAACCTGCTGAGGACAATTTTTTTCCTATCGCTAGAATTATCCGCAGCTTGTTTGTGCAGTTTTGAAAGAACTCTTCTTTCTTTCTTGTTAACTTTGTTGTACCAGTGAATTCTACCACTGGGCACTGTTTACCCCTGGAACGTTTGAGGTGAGCCATACCTTTTGTCGAAGGACCATTGTCATATCCGTCAAAAACTACCGAAGCTTTTCCAAATCTAGTGGTGACATACTTGACGTAACTTTCGCAAATGAAGTCAAATGTAGAGTTTGGTTGCCAAGTTAGTTTCTGGAGCAGCCAGCCGTCGTCAACGACATAGTGGCACAAGTCTAAGCGCTCATCCGAATGGTCCCCTGACGCCTTTCGAATTGCGTTTGACAGAGATGGTTTGTTGGCAGGACGCAGAACTTCATAGGATCCAAAAAGGGATGGGGGATACGTACAAAGCTCATACGACAAAAGGTCTCGAAGATCGAATTCTTCCCGGTTCGCCACCGTAGCTAAGCACTGGAACAGAATCCCTTGATCTACATGAGCCAGTTCATCATCTATGTTAACAGCTGATTTGGATGCCATTGTAACAGCCTTGTTTTTCTTCTGGAACAAAAATGACTCAGCTGCCTTCCCAGTCATTTCGTCTAGAATTCAGGCTCCAACTTCTTTTGCATTGTCCGCATCTACATTAGCTGATGCAGTTACGCCAGTAACGATGTTGAGGAGCCCTCCGTGTTCTCTGAACGGAATCAAGGCTCGCAAAAAATCTAAGACCACCTCCGTGTCATCAGTATCTCTCTTCATCCGCCACTGGAGCGTTTCGACGTGTTGATAACTTGTTGAGTAACTCAGGCTAGTCAGACCTTGCATTGAGATATTTAATTCTGGACCGATTGGCATCGAAAACGCCCACATCAGACTCTGAGTTTGCGTGACCCCTCGTCCACGAGTTAGTCCATCTGGTGTCTTCAAACTGCGCATTAGATCTTGCTCAATGACTAGATCTGGTGACAATTCAGCCCAGTACCGATCGCTTCTTCTTATAAAAAACTGACCGATTTTGAAACTTGAGTAGAGCTTTGGATAGTTTTCTTTCAGGTCAACCATAGAACCATCATCCAATAGAACCTTTATAATTCCTGAATGCGTTTCTGATGCTGCCCAGCAATCTCCCATTTACAAATCTATTATTCAATGGAACAAAATACCCTCCAGTCATGGGCACCCATATGGGGGGGGGCTCCCGCCCCCCCCCCCTGGCTGAATGATGCTGTCTTATTTTTATTTTTTTGTTCGGAGATTTCTATTATATAGCATCAAAAGTACCAATTAGATGAGGTTTGCCCCCCCCTGGAATTCAGCTTATGGGCACCCATGCCTCCAGTGTTGAGCTAGCCACAAATTTCTGCAAGCTGTACAACAGTGTAACAAAACTTGATTGTATAATTTAATCTTTCAACTTTTAACCAATTTGTTTTAATTACCCATGTTTTATTCTTCTATCTTTTTTTCAGTGTTACTTTAATTTTTCCGTTTTAGTTTTTGGTCCTTAACAAGTTCTCTTCAAGGATCTTTATTGTTATTGATGTTTGTGTTATGCTTTTATTCGAATAAATTAAATTGAATTGAATCTGCGTTTTTAACAAACATAACAGGTGAAGGTATATTATCCCCCCAGTTTTCAGTGTGCAAAATTTAAACCAAATCAAAACTGATATGGCTTTCTAGACACTATCATAGATCCAAGCAGTTTAAATCTTTTGTTAATGCATGACATTATGAGATCATTTCATAAACGAAGAAACTTTTATGGGAAAAGATACTTTGTAATCCTCTAAATTCCAAATATTTGGCCACTTCATGGCATACTGAGTCACTTGAAAGGTGGAAACTGATAATCCTTAGTCCCAAGATATAAAATAAAAAAAAAAAAAAAAAAAAATGAAAAACGCTGTAAACAAACGCGATAATGACAAATTGTGGCTCATGATGTAAGATAAATCTTTAAAGTGAATAATCTTAACAGAAGTATAAAAGCAGAATAAGATCTGAAAAGGGAAAAATTTTTACTGCTGTGAGCCACTTCAAATCAATTGTCAAACTATGCTAGAAGAAATCAAGAGGACTGCTGCAAGTGAAAGAATAAGCTCTTTAAGACAATCTTGACAAATTTCTGGAGGGCCGGGGCTTCCCTTAAATAAGTCACTGTCTACTCTATTTCTAGGCTCTTATTCCCATTTTCTGGTTAGAAATCAATATTGACAGACTTTTACAAAGTTACTTAGCATGTGAGCTTACTTACCACACCGAAATCAACAAATCACCGCAAAAACAAAAGGCTAAACATACAGACGGTTGGCGCACCGATGGTACCGGTGGTACGCCGTCGAAAATTTTCCCCAAGCCGGCGCAGCGTCTTATATACAGAAATATTGTTGCTGATGCTAAAACAAAGAACACAATCTTGTAGGGTTTAGAGTCAATCCAAAGCTGCAATTTAAGAAGGATACCTACCTTCCAGATAAATAAGATGTTGATAGACTCGATGATGAGAGTTTGAGACGAACCTTCGAGGAAAGATTGGGTGAAACTGAAGAGCTTAGACTTTAAGGATATAAAAGAGAGATGCTACTAGACTCCCTTCGCAGTATTTTTAAATTGTACTACTAAATTTTGGACCTTCTCTACCAGATCTTGGGAATTGGATTGAAATATTGGACTCCCTAATATTCTGCTATAACTAATCCACTTTTTTCTTGGATTCAGTATAATTTTGGACTTTTGATACAAATTTTACCGTTTCTCAAAAAGTTTTGGGTTATGCTCCCCCCCCCCCCTCCTTTGTAATGCCTGCCTGCTAGAACTGAGATAGAAAGAAGCATTCAATTGCTTTTACATTCATTGCGGCTTCCATTATTCAAATTTTGTCCTAGTTAAGGCCTCCAAAATAGGTCTAACTGAAATGCTTTAAATCATTTGCAAGAAGCTTTTGTTTGTTGTTTTTCTTCCTCTTCTCCCTAACAAACAGAATCGTTAGCTTCTTTTGTGTTCTGCTGGAAGCGAAGAACAAAAACTACTTCACTATCGTGATACGCACTGAGTTGAAAGGCGTGAAACTGTGATTTCTAGGTTTCATTGAGTATAACGACCGGTATCATGAAAACACAGACACTGAGCGATACCATTTATTGAATAGCAAGATATTTAAAAGTTTGATAAAGACTTTTGCCCCTGTGAACGATACTGTTTATTGAATAGCAAGATATTTAAAAGTCTGATAAAGACTTTTGACCCTGTGCGCTGTTGCTTGTGTCGTCTTTCCCTCGAATCTACGTGTGTCGTCGTGTAGTACGTGCCCACGGAGTTCCGAATGTGTTTTACAGAGTCGTCTGTTTTTTTGGATTTGAACAATACGTCACTAGGGGTTGTTTTGAGCAGATTTGAAACTTCTTCTTATTAAGAAAAATCGGCGGCACGCCACCGAAGAAAAATTGGAGACACGCCACCATTTTCCCTTATAATTAGCTATTCGCTGCCGAAAAGAAAACTGGAGTGGTGCCGGGTTCTATTATATACTCAATTATTCTGTATGGATTCTCCAAGTCCTCGATTTTCAATAATATAATCAACAAGGAATAAAGTCAGGCGAGCTATTTGCGGGCTTATCATAAACTTTTTAAAATGCTACGTTAAACTGATGAAATAAAATCAAATTAGGGAATATTCATGGCCTCAATTGTGTGTTTTGTTCATGTGTAAACGTAGAACAAGTGTGTTAATATTTGATGAGTCAGGGTGAAGAATAAAAGATTTAAAGCCATGATTTTAAAAATTAGAATAAAATGCGCTCTTTTTTTATTTGGCAGAGCACTTTCCTATTTGTAAGATGAATCTGGCAACAGAATAGAATAGAATCGGGAGTATGAAATAGTTGGCAAAATAGTTCAAAATAGAACCAGGAGTATAGAATAGAACTTATTGAAGAAATTTGCCTAGAAAAGATTGAAGTAAATTACTAATTATGAATTTGAGACATTTTAAAGTTATCCAATTCAATCGCAACAGAATATAGAAGGACAGACTAGAGCTGTAGTGTTGAAGGAGATACAATATTGTCAATTTGAAAAAACTTGAAGAATATTTGTTGCAAGAAGAGGAAAGTAGACAATAATGGAGCCATCAGGGGCTCCTGTCCAAATCCCCTATGGCTACCAAAATATGCAAGGACTAACAACAATGCCTGTAGTTAACCAGTCTGGGCAAATGTTTATACAATTCCAATCTAATAGCCCTAATAACATGTGTTTACCCAGTGTATCATCCTATGTACCAATGGTACCCACGCAAAATAGATATAGTCCATTATTTGATCAGGAGTATCCACCCTTACCAAGTAGCAGAGAAGCATATAATGAACAGGAAATAGACATGTTCGATTGTGTTAACCACTATATTGCAGAAGGTGTGAACACTGAAATAGACCATTCAGCTACAAAAAGAAGAGCTACAAAGGTGAAGTGTCAACAACCTCAAACGAAAAAGTTTAATTCAGAGAATAATGGTGGAGACTCGTCCCAGGCTCCAAAAGATGGAAGAAAAGAGATAAATATGGAGTCAAAACAGAGACAGTGGGTGTCAGAAAAATTAAATATCAACAAAGAATTTGAAATTCCAGAAGAAGAGCTTTTCAAGATCGGAATGGTCATTGAAGTAAAGGAGGAAGATGAATCAAAAAGATTCCCAGAAGATTCCAGACTCTCAAAGTGCATGAAAGAACTATTAACAGAAAACAAGAGTTAGTTCGAAGTTTTGGCTGAAATAATGAAAATATTTATTTTTGTAAAAAATGACATCGCAGCTGAGAAAATGTTGAAGCAAAGTCAAATGTGTGGCTTGGCACTCGAGGCCAAGAGAAGAGTGGAGACCTTAAGAGGGATATTAAAGGGGGTACCCCTTGAAGTATCAGAGGATGATATTTTAGATAGTATAGATAGCCCAATTGTAATAATTGGGGCCAAAAGGCAAAAAAGATTTAATAGAGAGATTAGAAAAATGGAAGACAGTCTTGCAATATTGCTAACATTTGAAAATAATTTCCTTCCTCCGGTTGTATGGATGGGGGGAAGGAGACGAATTGTACATGAATATAAGAGACAATTACTACAATATCATAAGTGACAAAGATATGGACATGTAAAGAAATATTGCCCAGCAAAAGAAGAAATTTGCCTACGATGTGCTGGCAAGCATACATCTGGACTGTGTCAAATGAAGAACAACAATATACAAAATAAAACATATTTATATAAATGCATCAATTGCTATGGTAACCACCCATCAACTTCAATGCAATGTAGTGTCAGACAAAGGAATACCGAGATCTTAAAAAGTTGCTGAAAGACATCAAATGAGTTTTAGAAGAGCTGAAATAGTTTACAGGTCATATGCTGAAATGACTAACAAACAGGCATATAAAGAACAAGTAAAAATCAACGTGCCCCTTAGGGATAAAGAAACTGGTCAGATGCAGCAAAGTATAGTGAGTAATACTATAAACAAGATTGTGATTGGTCTAGTGTTGTCACCAGAAATTTTAAGCATAGAAAACTTGCCCTATCAGGGAAAAAGTAGATAAACTCTGTAATTTTATTGAAAGTTTGGGAATCATGCAAATGAACAGCAGCCTTATTTTGAATCAGTGTGTAAATAAATGACTGTTAAATCATCCATAAAAATTATGTCTTGGAATACAAGATCATTAGTTAAAGTGAATAAGGATTTAGTACTAGACTATTTTATTAATAATAATATTGACGTTTTTATCATTCAAGAAACTTACTTGAAACCATATATACATCCATCATTCAGAGACTATAATGTAGTGAGAATAGATAGATGAACTAAAGAGAGAGGTGGGGCGATTATTGGTATTAACAAGGAAATCAACCACATCAAAAATGATTTGTCTATACAGGGACATTATCATATGGAGGTTGTTGGAAGCAAAATGCATCTTAAAAACAAAGTAAAGCTGAATATATTCAATATTTATATCCCAGATGGTAATTTACTTTTAAGTGATCGAGGTCTAGAAAAAATTATAGAAACAGTGCCTGGAGGAGAGAAACTAATGATTATAGGTGATTTAAATGCACACAATGGTCTTTGGTGTGGATGCGGAAGTGATAATAGAAATGGGAGAACAATCTTTGAATTTTTAATGAAAAACTCAGATATATGCCTGTTTACTCCAAAGGATCTACCAACTAGAATCAATAACAGAACAGGAAGATCAGTGACCATAGACTTGGCCATAGAATCAGCCTCATTGGCACCAAAAGTATCAGTAACAAGTGACATGGAATCCACTCTATATAGTGATCATTTTCCCATTATGGTAGAGATTTCTCAAGATAATAGTGTATGCAAAAATCATGAAGAAACTAGCAAAGTGAATTTAAAGAAGATTAACTGGGAAGATTTTACAAATAAATTACAAGAAACAGACGTTCAGTTACAGGTGAATGGTTGTGAAGATGTCGATGAAAAGATGGATGTATTTCAAAATTCACTCTTAGAAATAGCACAAGAACTGGCTCCAAAAAGTAAAAGAGGTCCTATTCACCACAAACTGAGTGTTTGGTGGAACAATGAATGTACAGTAGCAAAGAAACAACTAATAGAGGCAAGAAGAAGGTACAATCAGCTTCCAAACTTTGAAATATTTTTAATGCGTCAAAGAAGGTATGCAGTATTTCGGCGCCAAACAGTAGAAGCAAAGAAAATTTTGTACCAAGAATTCGTGAAAAAGTATGATTTTAGACAGCCTGCAAGAAGAGTATAAAAAACAGTAAAAAATCTGATTACAGGGAAGAAAGATGATAATGGTAGCCCACCCTTGACTGTTAATGGAGAGGATTTAGTGGAAGAACAAGAAAAAGCGAATAAAGCAGTAGATTTTGTAGAGTCAGTGATTGGAAGACCAGATGATTTTAAGGAGGATGAAAAACTTACATTTGCTAAGGTAATAAGACTCTCTAAAATAGAAAATGATATGGATTATAACAGATATTTTACGGTAGAGGAGTTAAAGAATGTGATTCGAAAATTACCATTAAAAGCACCAGGTTTAGACATGATTTACCCACAGTATGTCAAACATTTAAGTGACAAATGGATAAAAACATTGTTAGAAATTATTAACAAAGCCTGGGAAGACGGAAAATTTCCAAAAATATGGAAGGATGGGGTAGTAACTATAATTCCTAAACAAGGCAAAGATAATTCAAAAATGGAAAACTTTAGGATGATTACTCTACTACATGTGTTATGAAAAGTTTATGAAAGAATGGTTAAGGAGAGGCTTACATGGAAAGTGGAAAGAACAAACACTTTGAAAGATGATCAAGGTGGGTTTAGAAAGAACATATCTACTATAGAAGTGTTACAAATGTTTGTAAATGATGCAGTATATTGTTTGGAAAATAGAAAAATCTGTTTAGCAGTTTTCTTTGATGTGAGTAGTGCTTTTGATAGTGTGGTTCATCGACATATACTAGAAGGAGTGATTGCAGCACAAGTTAGAGGACGTTTACTAAGATTTTCTTATGATTATTTACGTGAACGAGAAGTGACAGTAAAAGTGGGTAAAGTATATTCGAAAAGAAAGGTACTGAGAAAACGTGGCGTACCACAAGGCTCCTCATTGGGGCCAGATTATTACAATATAAGTGAATTTGACATACCATTGGATACAGGAGAGGATAGAGCTGGGATTTTCGCTGATGATAACGCAATGTGGATAGTGTGTGATAGTGTTGAGGAGGGGCAACGAGTGGCCCAGGAGAAAATAAAATTAATGGAAACGTGGGCCATGGAGAATCGTGTGAAGTTTTCGGTCGAGAAAACCAAAGCAATGGTAATCACGCGAACAAAAAAGTATTCTGCTCTTTGTCTTTTTCTAAATGGGGAACAAACTGAAACCGTGAATCAATTCAAATGGCTTGGAATTACCATTGATAGAAAGCTGACGTTTAAAGTTCATGTAAGACAATTAAAGAAAACATGTTACAAAAGATTAAATTTTATGAAAGTGCTGTGTGGAACTAACTTTGGGCCTAAGCCTGATTAGTTTAAGGGCTTTTACGTAAAATACATAAAAGCGAAATTAAAATATGATGGACTAATTTACATGGCAGCGTCTAAGTCCTTGTTAGAGGAGCTGGAAACTATTCAATACAGTGCTTTAAGGACAGCTTTTGGAGCAAGAAAGACAACTCCAAAAAGCTTTCTCGAATCAGAAAGTGGGATTGAGAAGCTAGGTAGCAGGAGAGACATAGCAACATTAAAGTTCTTACGGAAGACATGGATTTCTGACCAGTCGAATCCAATTAAATCAAGAATGCTAAAAGAGGGAAGGTTGTGGTGTTCATGGAAGAAACTATTCAGTATTGTGAGGGCAAAGGAGATAATGGAAGAGTTTCAAATGGATTGTCAGTTGACATCAATGTTGAGAGTGTCCAATATGTTTATAACCCCTCAGTGGAAATCCATCCCATACCAGTGCAATACTGAATTTGAAAAGTGGGATAATCTAGATTATGATCAATCATTCAAGATGAGAAAAGAAATGCAATATCTTGACACTCTGGATATCTTCACAGATGCATCCAAAGTGGATAATAGAGTGGGGGCTGCTTTTGTAAGTCCCTCCAAGAATATATTTAAACTGATTAAATTAAGTGATGCAACTACAGTTTTTCAGGCAGAAGTAGTTGCAATAGTCAATGCAGTGAGATACATAATATATTTGGGATACACAGGTGAAAAATATAGAATTTTTTCGGATTCAAAAAGTGGTTTGGAGGCAATCAAGAATATTTATCTAGCAAATAAAGTAGCTCCTAAAGTGATCTTTTACCATGAGGAATTACAGAAACTACTGAAAAAGGGAGTAACCATCACATAAGATTGGGTACCGGGACATGCGAACATTAATGGAAATGAAATGGCTGACACTGTAGTAAAACAAGCATCCATAGAAGATGGGCAAACATTTTGCGATATCACGCCCAGGATGGTTAATCAAATTGGAAAAGTGATAAACAAATTGAGAATAAAGACATTCGAGGACAACGGTGCGTTCTTAACAAATATATTAGTTATACAAAAGGAAGGAAAGGCAATTTGAAAAGAAAATATCTGGACCGCTAAGTAAATCTAAAGCCAGGGTGATATTCAGACTAAGGACAGGTCATGTAGGAACTCAGGAATACAGAGCCCGTTTCTACAACGAAGATCCGAGATGTGCATTTTAGGGAAACGAGCAAACGGTAGAACATCTGTTATTTGAATGTGCGGGAACAGAAGCCAAGAGGAAGGATATTAGAAAGTTTAGCAGAGAAAAAAGAATTTCACAGTGTAGCGACAAACTAAGTGGAGCGGGATTGAATAGTGACTGTGCTCATGGACTTAAATTGATATGCAAGTTTTTAAAGGATATTAATCGGATACATCTTATATAAACCAAGTAGGCTAGTATAGTGATTACAAGAAGCCTCCTGAGTCCTTGCAGGAAGAGGAGGAACCATCCATTTCCATTCAATTCAATAGAACTTATTTGCGCTTAAAGCCGAAAGACCATGGCAAAATATTTAAAACAAACAACAATTATACAGACATTATAAAAAATCTAACATAATCTTACAGAGACCTAGCTCTATGATCCATTGCAAGACAGAGAAATCATGCCAAAGTTTTTACACCCATAAAGCACTCATCCGCACACACTCTCGCCAACTGCTCAAAATCCTCCCTGCCAAAACGTCAATTGTCCAATCATTCAGTTTTTCACATTAATGCATCAAGTGACTTACATTTTCATTCAGACCTCCACACATAGGACAAAAATATGGACCAGCCTTTGACCTTTCCCTTCCAATAAACTTTCTTCTTTGGCCCAGTGGCAAATTTGAAAGCAATAGTCCGGAGTATATTGACTGTAGAGTTCATATAAACCAATTTCTTGCTACTTCAATTCCCTCTTCTTTAGTATAAGTGTGACTTTAAAATAAAAGTAAAAAAAAAACACTGGAATACAAAAATTCTTATCAAACGCATATATGGTATTTCTTCGTCTACGGCAAAGAGTATGGGAAACTATAGTTTCCCATACTCTTTGGTCTACAGTAAAGTTTTTACCGTTTTCACAAATTTCATTTGATGCTTAGATAAGGCGTTTTATGGCGAACATAATGTTGATGAACAATCGCAAGAATGCGTTCGGTGATCAACAATATTTTTCGCCAGAACATGAATCAGTATTTGTTGTTAGAAATAAATGATATTCATTGTAATTCATCCATGTTCTGTCAATTCCTGCTAGATTTTTTGGCAAACCTTATCTAAAGTTCCGATTGAGTGGCTACTTGTTGTCTTGGGAAGTAGTTGAACTAGGTGAATAAGACTCAGGAACAAATTTGGCTCTGAAGTGTAGCAATGTCTTCAATGACTTGTATTTGAAAATATAATTTGATATTATGTAAAGTTAAGTTTACTTCAAAGAAAATGCTATAAAATTCTGAAAATGGGTTCAAAGAACCCTAAAATACTTGCTAAGCCTATATCATTTCTAAAAGCACTTCACTCCCCCCTCCTTATATGCAAATAAATTGCTCAAATTATATATGTTCTTTACATTTTGCCATGCATGAATCCTTTTATGAAATAGATAAATGAGCAATTTTGACCAAATAAAAAAACTGAAAATGTCTAAGAAATATAGAAAAGGCTATATATTTTCATATTATAAAGGTGTGTTTGCATTGTTTGAAATTTTGAAGTTCTGATGAGGAAGAAACTGGTGCTTTGGGCCTGTGTCTAAATATCCAGGCAAATGCATCTTCAGCAATTATTTCAGAATTGGGAAATACAATGTGTGTTGCTGAAAGCATAATTGTAAGATTGTATACTGCAGTTTTCATTTGTCTTTTTTTGTCATTCCATTCAAATTGCACTGGATATCTTTTATTGTAATGGATTGTCTTAATGCTCTGCTGTACAAGGGTAAATATTTAAATTGTGTAGGATAGGCAAATATCTCCTACTGAGGGGTCATGGTTAAGTCCTAGAGAAGTCATAGTTAAATAATGTGTGTTTATATATATATACATACATACATACATATATATATATATATATATATATATATATATATATATATATATATATATATATATATATATATATATATATATATATATATATATATATATATATATATATATATATATATAGCTTGTTGTTGTTGCAATTTTCCTCTGCATACACAATATTTGATTAGGTATAAGCCTAAGTACCTGGAGAAAAAAAAACCATGTTAAATAACAATTCATGCTTCATAAGTTGCAGAATAATTGTAGCTAACACATTTTACATATAGCCCTGCTCTATCTAACCCCCAAACCCTCCTAGTTTTAAATTTTATATTTGAAATTAAATATTTTCACATTTATTCTGCCCATCTGTCTCTCCTGTTTCAACCCAAGTACCTGTAAATTGAATCAACTGTGAAAAAACCAGAACTGCAAAAACAAATAACGGGTCGCAGAATGCGTTGGAAATATATAATTTGGGCTACATATTTGCCCATGAGGGGGGTTGGGGGTAAAGTATAGTAGAGCTGCATGATTCTCCCCTGGATATGTAGACTAAGTAGATGGTCAACTGTACTTGACGCTGTCCCTACTGTTTTTAGTTGGATGGAAGAAAATCTGAAGAAAGTTTCCTTTGAAAAGGAAAGAGCCAAAAAGTGAGATTGAATTTGTCAAAGCTTGGAGGTTTACCCCCTTCTGTCTGTTTAAGGACAACAGATGCATAATTGAAGCTTTGTTCTATTCTATCTTAAGGGTGATTTATGACACTTCATTCAATATGTTTGAAAGGGTACAAACTTTAAATCTTTAAATTGATATATCTTTTTTTTATATATATATAAATTACTCAGTCATACCAGAGAGTCATTTGCAAGTTTTTGACCTACTTTGGAATCCGTGGTCTCAAAAATTATATTTGAATTTGTTGAAGCTAGGAGACACAGATCTCCTGTCAATTTTAAGAGAATGGAAGGACAGAAGTAAATTTTATTGCATTAGAACTCTAGAGCGATGGCAATATTAAACAAACAAAAAGAAAATTACTTCAAAAATAATTGACATTACATAAACATAGTAGAAACAAAGCAAAACAAATCAAAAAATTTTGCTTCTGTGCTCTATTGCCAACCTGAGCAATTGTCCATGTTTTCAAATCTGGCAAAAAATCATTCCTCATTACACTCACCAGCCATCTCTCATCAAAACCACCATTTATTTCTCAACTCACTGAATTCTACACATACATCAAATGGCCCACACTCTCATCCATACTTCCACAGTTCAGGCAGAAATAAGGACCATCTTACTTATATTTCTTCATTTCTATCCTACATTTAATGGATTTAAAAGAAGGTCTATGTGGCTAAGTCAGTACTTAAATATTTTCTTACACCTTTTTGAGCAGCCTTAAGTTGGCTAAATAGGTTATATTTTGAAAATTTTTAGTGACCACAATACATTTCAATCACTGCCAAATGCAATAGAAAGGCCGACCACCGGTAAGGGACATAAATAAATATTTGAAGGTGATTGAAAAAGGTTTATTCTCTAAAAATTTGGTAAAACTGAAGAAGGGGCTTCTCAATAAACAATTACTTTAAAATCTCTACATTATACACAACAATACATATTTGTTTTCAATGGAAAATCAGCATGGCCTGAAAAATTATTTAATACTAATCATGCTTTCAGACCTTTGGCTAATTGAGTAAATGCTTTTAAAAATCCATGAAGTTAAAATGTTGTGTGCAAACTGAACACGTTTACTTACTTACTGTGTAAGTATCGTGGCACTAGACCCTCTAGGTCCAAACAGGCAGTGCTGATCTCCATTTTGTGGCCCTTTAGCCATGAAGTGCTATGGGGGGCCATCCATCTTGTGCTTTTGCACACCCTTCCTGCTTGTATTTCCCAGATTTTTTTGGTTACACATTAAAAGCTGGGTCGACCCTGGATGAGCTTATAGTCACACCACTGACCCCCATCCCAAACCAAATAAAGTGGCAAGACCAGGTGTCAAACTTGTGCTCCTTGGACAAAAGATTTCCAATCCAGAGCACCAACCAATAAGCCAGAAACACCAATATGACCAGAGAAAAACAATTATTTGAAAAAAGAAAATATTAAAAAAAAGCAAAACAAGTCACATTTACTGCCATTTTCACTACTGCCCCATAAACAATATATTTCATTTAGATAAATTAATTTGAAGACAGGTATCAACGAAGCTCCAGCAGGGATTGTATTTACATAACATACAAACAAGCACATTGAATGCTTTGTGATATTTTAGTCTTTAAATAATAAAAAAAAAAGGAAATTTATATTTTCTATTTGTTTTCCACCAGCTAATTTGAGCAAAATCATTTGTGACAACAATATGCCCATGGTTGGCTTAAACTATCTCTAAAATACTTTAAACAGAAAAGGATTTAAAAAACAATTATGCCAATCAGCAAGAAGAATATCAACATAAATTTCTAAACTTGATACTTTTTTTTAGACAAATTTTCAGCAAAGTCAATGCACTGCTTTAATGCTATTTTTTATTATCTCTAAAAACAATTAAATTGTATCAGATGTATTTTGATATGATACTTCGAAGATTTTTAGTCTAATCTTTGAAATGAGGGGCCAAGCACTCCATCACAATTTATACTATCTGTAAAAGAACAGTAATTCATGTTTTCTTTTAAGAAAAAAGAAACTTCATTTTAACAATATATTTTTAACAGACATCAATATAATCAAACAATAAAAAAAAATCATGGAGAATAAATAATATCAGCCATATATCTAACCTATAGGAAGGTGGTATAAAAAATTAGTGGATTATATTGATTTGTATTAGCTAAAAGTTTGGCCTACTTAAGAGGAAACATAAAATTCTGAAAACAACATTACAAATACTAAAATACTTACCTATAATATTCCTAAAGTACTTTACATCATCCTGCTTTTTCTCGACTATTTCACCATCCTTAATTATACAGGCCTGTATTTCCTGGATTCAAAAGTGTTTTATGGCAAAAATTCATAAAGAATATATGACTTGAACAATTTATAATTGTCCCTCAGAGGAAAGGGAAAGAATCAAAGGTATTTTTTCCCATTAAATCACTAATTACATAGGCCTAGCTAAAAATAAACATGCCTATATAATCATAATATAACATTGAAGCCAAACATAAATTCATTTGTATTGGAAACAGTCTTTGACTCTATCTCCCCTAATGTGCAAATATATAGCTAATCCTAAGCTATTGAACTTATAGGCAATAAATTCATGGTAAAATTCTAGTTCAGCTACTTTTTGCAACCTTGGAAAGGATTTAGGTCAGATAAATGAATTTTTCAAGAATGGATATGGATCTATTGACCAAAGTTTGTAATGAGAAGAAACTTTGAAATACCTATTTGTACTGTTTCTACCTCTAAAAGGCACTGACCTTTGGGATCTTTGTGTTAGAAAAGTCAAACCTTGCAAAATAGATCTTTTGCTTTAATAAAGTACAAGAAAACTGTTTTCAGCTTCACAACTCTACTCAGTCCCAATTTATGAGGTTTGAAAGATCTGCAAAGATATTTCCTAAATTTAGAAAAACCATTTGTATAAAATCTTGCAGATTGGTGGTACAGTTTTGCGGAATCTGCCAAATGGAGACTGGCTTATTGAGATAATAAAATACAACTTAAAAAACTTTTTGGACCAACGAGAGGGCCGTTTCTTCACTCATCAATGTGCTAAGATCTTACATCTTTTTGTCATTTATATGAAGTATATCATCAAAGTTCTCTCATCATTGTTCTATACGGCAGAAAAATGACGTCCTTCACACTTTTTGCCAACATCGGTGAGCTGTAAAATGCTTAGAGCAAAGATGAGTTAAAAAACGATAATCTTTGCAGGAAGATGCAAGATCTTAGTGCTAAAAAGCGGCCCTAAAATTGACATACAAAGATTTCAATTGTGGGTCGTTTTGATCAACAATGTTGATCAGCAATACCTTTGTTGGTCGCTAAAACAAGATTGTTGATCAACGATGAATCGCCAGAACGGCTTTTTGATCAGTAATGCTGATCAACAATGTTGCCAGAAAACAGTCATAGGTAGCACTGCTTTGCGACCGTATTCAAAATTAGAGCCCGAGATTCGGTACTAAACCATTAGCTTATCATCAATGTCAATAATCCCTGCAACTCAAAGACCAGATGGGACTTGGAGAAAAGAGCGGAAAGTTAAGGCAGGCTATGTACCTCAAGAAGAAGTAGCATTGTAAGCACAAGCTCAGTTTCTTTTTTGGGGCAAAATGGCTGGTTTCGGCTAGTGTAAGATTTCTTAAGCTTCCAAATCCTGGAATGTTCTAAATGAAGCTGTTTGCCATTTTAAAAGCAGTTGAATCAAGAGAATGAATTGTCAGCAATGAATTCAGAGTCTAAATTATACCTTAAACTAATATATTTCCTTTTGTCCAGCTGGACTCCTATGCTTAAAATACTGGTTGGCTGGTTGGCTAATTTAAAGATTTGTATGTATATACACTTATAAATTAGCCATGTGGTGGTATCCCCATTCATAGTAGGGCTTCACATTTACTCTAACCCCCTCCCCCTCTAATGTGCAAATATACATGTGTCACTTCTCTACAAATAGATTTAATGGCAAAGAATCAGCAATAAAGGTCTAAATTTGGGGTTGTTAAGAAAGAAATATGTTAATAAAATTATTCTTACTTCATAATAGAATAATTCATGCAGAATAATTATAGTTTAGCACATTTTGACTGCAACTCCACTATACTTTATTCCCCCCCCCCTATTATGCAAATATATTGCCAAATTTATATATTTTTCATGCATTCTGTCACCCATCACTTTTGTTTTCCCAGGTTTTGTTTCATCACAGTTGATTCAATTTATAGGTACACAGGTTAAAACAAGAGAGATGCATTGGCAGAATACATAGAAAATATATAATTTGTTTTATGTATTTGCACATTAGAGGGGGGGAGGTTGGAGCTAAAGTATAGTGAAGCTGCAGTCAAAGTGTGTTAACTGCAATTATTCTGTGACATCCGCCACATGGCTAATATGGGAGTAAAGTTCATTTGCAATGCAAATGGATGTTATATTTAGATGAGGATGCAATTCTAGGTATATATTTACACATAAGGGGGGGGGGGGTATATATTCTGTTAATATATAGGCTCTAAGAAATTCATGAATTTCTTAGAAAAACTGGAAAAACAAGGAAAAAAGTGAAGTTAAAGGCTCTCCCTTTCAAAATGTATTAGCTAGGACTATTCTGCACATTATAGAGTAAGAATTGTTTTCTGAATATGTTTCCTTATGTCCAGCTGGACTCCTAGGCTTAAAATACTAGTTGATCAGTTGGCTAATTGAAAGATTTGTATATATATATATATATATATATATATATATATATATATATATATATATATATATATATATATATATATATATATATATATATATATATATATATATATATATATATATATATATATGTGTCAAATTAGCCATCTGGTGGTATCCCATTATTCTGCATGTTATGAAGTAAGAATTGTTTTCTTAAAATGTTTCCTTCTCAGTAGCCTCTAATCTAGACCTTTACCAAATCAATGTAGACAAAACCAAGAAATTTAAAGATTATTTTGGAGCAAATTAAGATCCTTCTTAATCTGTGAATTGCTCCACAATTGATCATATGGTTGACCAAACATCAGATGCATCCCACTTGTACTTCCAAGGAACACCACTCTTCTCAACATCCAGTAACTTCATGGAAGCTTCATTATTGGGTGCTGAGACTTTTGTATATGAGAGAATGTTCCAGTGGTTGACTACATGGCAGAAGAAAACTATTTATAGTGTCAAGTTTTGACTGATTGCTTGAACAGCTTCTTTGAATAAGCCCTCTTGTCAGTGCCAATATTTTGGGAAGTGGACAAGTGAATTGAGTGGGTGTTCTTGTGAATTTAGCTTATAGGTCTTGAGCATGTCAGCTCTTCATTGTTGTTTTGCCAGTGTAAATGATTTCAACTCCTTCAAATGTTCATCATAAGACTTGTCTTTCATCTTTGCTTCTACCTTAGTAGCTCTCCTTTGTAATCCTTTATGAATCTGTAAATCATCCCTGTGCCCTGGTGATATTATGCACATTCCAAAGTCAAGTTCTGGACTGACAAGGGCCTTGTGTAACTTCTCAAAACATAGGGGGATCTACTAGAAATAATTCTTTTCAAGAGACCAAGAACAGAGTTTGGATAAGACACATTCTTCTTACAGTTGGAGTAGAATTTATGCTGGTTGTCAACAACAATAGCCCAAGCAAGCATCAACAACAATAGCCTAAGTAAGCATCTTAGGCTTTTTTTAAAGCTGTCTTAGAATTTTATAGCAGTGCATTATCACATCTACAAAAGTGATATTTGGAAAGAACATAAAATAAGAACACCCATTTATCTCAATCCTTGAAGAAAACTCTCTCACAACTGATCACAGAACCCACTAGGTGTAAAGCAAACAAAAAAGAAAATATCCCTGACCTCATTGTCACTTGTAGCCCAGAAACTGTAGATAGAATCACCATGCTTCCTCCACTAGGTAAAAGTGACTATGTAATACTTCTGGTCAATTTGACCCTCAACTGAAGCCATCCCCACTATCATCAGAGGAAAGAACTGAAAACCTGAATAATTCTAAGTTTAAAGAAATGGCCCAACAAATGGATTGGACTATCCTGCAAATGGGACAAACTTACAATGAAAAATTTGAGCTCTTTTGTGATGTAATAATCTACTGTGCAGAAGCTTTTGCAGAAAGGAAAAAACTTTCATGCACAAAACACTAGCTCACATGGACTCAAGGCTCAAAAGACTGATTAATATCAAGAAAAGGAAATTTAATAGACTAAAGGAACTCCAAAAACATGATATGGAAATAGAATCAACTAAAAAAGAATACAACCAAACAAGGAACAAAGTGAGAGAAGCATATAGACAAGTTGAAAAAGAACAAGAGAGGAAAATTGCTGGTGATACAAAATCAGCCCCTAAGAAATTCTGCCCTGGAAGATGGTCTCAGCATCCTGGCAGTACTATTTGATGTTGAAAAAGCTTTTGAAAGTGTATCATGTGCAAAGCTAATGAATGAACTCCAACAGTACAAGACAAATACTATCCTAGATAGAACCATTCCTCAGAAATCAAACCCAAAATTTAGAGTGTGTGACAACATCTTGAAACCAGCAAAAGTGACCAGCAGGGTGATACAAGGTAGTGTGATTGGTCCTCTTCTCTTCATACCCTTTATCAACAGAAATATCATCAGCACTACCAAAATTTATGCAGATGACACACAAATCTATAAGAACAGAACAGACAAATCTGCCCAAGATCCTCCCTCCAAAAACTTTGGAATTTACCTTAAAATTACTCCCACTACCCCCTTTGAAATAAAAATGATCACTGCAATAAGAGTTGCAATTTTTAAATTGCTAAAATCAATGTTCTCTCTTAACATTAACCGTGATGGATCTCTGCTAATAGCTGTAGAAGATCAGAAATCAGCAGATACAATAATTAACCTTAAATCCCTTCTGAATACCTCAATTATTGCATCTAATTGGAACCCAAAACAATCACCAACAAAAATAGTAGTTTATAATGTTCCCCCAGAGATATCTACTCAGGAGTTAAAAGAAGGCATTTCAGATAGGGCTGGAAACACAATCCCAGTTGAGGATGTTACCCAACTTGGAAAACCCAACTCTAATGGCCCAAAAACAAGTAGATCATTCTTATTCACACTGAAGGATAAAATTGATATCCCAGAAAAATTATTCCTATTTGGGCAAATCAAACCACACAAGGAATACAAACCTAAGCCTATTCAGTGTCAGAAGTGTTTCAAACTGGGACACACAACAAACAAATGCAATGAAATTCTCCAAGACTGTAGTAATTGTAAATCTTTCCATCCTAAAGAGCTGACAACTTGCAACAACACTCAGCCTACATGCATCAATTGCAAAGGCCCACATGAATCTACAAATAAATCATTATGCCCTGCATACAAGACAAGAGCTCTAACACTCCAAATATCAACAGAGAAGGCAATCCCATACCCCTTTGCAGCAATGGAAGCAAATGCTGCCCAACAATACCAAATAAAGCCTGTAATGAAACCAACCAAAACCCCCAAGTCAAATGCCCCCAATGCATCAAGCACCCCAGATACATCACCATCTTCTAAGCCCCCTAGCTCAAATCCCTATCAGAAGCAATCACCAAGCCAACAAGCCTCCTTGTCCGGTGAGATGAGGCCAGCCTGGCCCTCCCTCCCAAGAAGGAACAAACCAGAAACACTACCAGGAATCAATCTATTAACCAACAAACAGGATGCACTACCAAAAATGCAATCCCCAAATATATGCTTATTCATTCTAAACTGTAATGCAGTTCAGGCCATGAACATACATCAACTACAGAAAGCAAAAATTATTGCAGAATTGGCAAAATTTACATCCCAGATGATATGCTCATTCAAGCAAAAAAAGATCTTGCTTTACTCTTAACAAAGCTGAACATTGATACACATTCATATGAAGAATAAACCAAAAACACAACATTTATCAATACTCCAATGGAATGTAAGATCACTCACAGAAAATAAGCTAAATGAACTAACGTCATTTATGAATAATAATTCAATTAATATTGTTTGCCTCCAAGAAACTCATTTAACCCAAAATCAACAAATTAAGTCTCTGGGATATACTATCCTGAGAAAGGATAGATCTTCATAGAGAAAAGGAGGTGGTGTATCTTTATTAGTTAATAATAATATAAAATTTTGTGGCATCAATTTTCCAGATTTTGAAAATGATGTTGATGTAATTGGTATAAGTGTTTTGCTGAATAATTTAAAAACCTACATAATAAGCTTTTATAACCCTAATGGCCAAACTACAGATGCCAAGGATTTCTTTAATTATATAAATAATTCTAATATGTTAAAAAATATCATTATTTGTGGTGATTTCAATGCCCACAGCCTTTTGTGGGGGAATAAACCAGCAAATAAAGCTGGTAAATTTATTGAGCATATGACTTCAAATAATAATGAATTAGTTGTTGCTACCCCTCCAAACCTGAATACTTATTTCAACCCCAAAAGTGGCAATTTCTCCACAATTGACCTACAAATTGTGTCTTTAAATTTTTTGAACAAAATTTACATAAATAAAATTGATAGTCTATGTACAGACCACTTTGCTATAGTTTGCTCCCTAAATGAACCTGCTGAAACTTTATCTCATACATCCAAATATATCAACACTAAAGCAAATTGGTCTATTTTCCAAAATAAGCTAAATGATGAAATTACAAGTTTCACCCAAAGTTCATGCATTTCTAACACAACAGTTGACACACATGCTGAAGCATTGACATCTTTACTAATAAATACAGCTAATTATGCTATCCCCAGGACAACACCTAAGAAAAAATTCCCTAAACAAATTCCTAAAGTATGGTGGACAAATGAGTGCCTAAATAAATGGAGGATAAAAAAGGCAGCTAGGACAGAATTCATAAAAAAACCAGCACCTACTACATATTTAAAAAAATTACAAGCAGAATCTAATCTAAAAAGGACTATAATAGATGCTAAATATAAATACTGGAATAATTTTGCAAATAATCTCTCCAGAGAAACAAATGAGCCAATTATACATAAAGTCATAAGCCACATATGTGGGAAAAAGACCTCCCAACCCACTCCTGTATGAGCTTATACATAATAATACCCATTATGACAATGATAATGAAAAGGCTAACCTATTTGTAACTCTTTTTGTTAATAAGCTAACATCAAATAATCAAAGCAAACTGTCCACAATTCCTATGAACCCTAGTTACCAACCACGCCCAGGATCCGAGTACACAACTAATCCATTTTCAATCCAGGAATTGAATAATGCAATACATCATATTAAGTCCAAAACTAGCAGTAGCTATGACAATATACACCCTATATGGATAAAGAATCTCACACCTTCATACAAACAAGAACTGCTAAATTGTTATAATCACGCTTGGGTATCTTCTATGTTCCCCAATATATGGAAATGTTCGTCCCTCCTACCAATCCTAAAGAAAAATAAACCAAAAGATAACCCTGAGTCTTATAGGTCCATAATGATAACACCTGTGATGGGGAAAATAATGGAGAAAATGATTTATCACAGACTCCTCTGGTTTGTTGAGAAAAATAACATGATCCCACACGCTCAAACTGGATTCGGGAAATACCACTCCTCAACAGATGCTTTCATTTTGCCAACAAATGCAATAAATAAATCTTTCTCAAAAAATAATATCCTAGTGGCAGCTTTCCTAGATTTTGAAGGAGCTTATGACAATGTGAACCACCAAATCCTTTTAAATAAACTTTCAAACCTTGGAGTACCTCCTAAGCTAGTATCCTTTATTAAATCCTTCATAGAAGTGAGAAGTTTCATTGTTTGTGTTGGTTCAGCCTCTTCACCCCAAAAGACAATATCCAAAGGCCTACCTCAGGGAGCAGTCCTCAGTTGCCTCCTATTTGCCCTTTATCTCTGGGACATGAACCTACCCCACACGAATCTACAATATGCTGATATCTGGTGCTATGGTCATCTGGCAACACCTTTCAGATAGCACAGTCAAATCTGCAAAAGTCACTTTTCCAGTTTGAAAAATTATCTCAACATTCAGATTTACCCATTGCATCCACCAAGTCAAAAATAATCCAATTTCACCGGAAGCGAAACCATGTTAATGCAAAACTTACTCTAAATAAAACAACTATTCCAGAAGATAATAATATTAATTACCTAGGTCTCATGCTTGACCAAAAACTTAATTTCCACCTCCACATTTCAAACACAATAAAAAAATGTTATAGAAAAGCAAATATACTAAAAAGACTTCTTTCCACACCCTGGGGTTGTAAGGAGAAAACCTTACTCCAGTTTTATAAATCACATATAAGACCCCATATTGACTATGGGCTCATTGTCTATGGTGCATGTGCAAAGACCCAGATGCAAAAAATTGAAACAACACAAAATGATATAATACGTCTCATATTTGGTCTTAGGAAACCCACAAGCACCAAGTTTCTGCTTATGGAGAGTGGATTAACAACAATAAGGGAGAGACGTAGCTTTCTCTTGATAAAACATCTTACAAAAATTGAATCAAATAGCTCACACACATTACATAATTGGTTAAGAAATCCAGCCATGTATAGAGGTATTGCAGATGAGTATGCCAATATTCAAAAGAAGTTCCCAGTACCAGCAAAGTCTATTGCACCTACTTTGCCCCAATCCCCTCCATGGAATTGGTCATTTTCCATAATAAATACTGAGTTTTCAAATTGGAATAAAGATTTAACCCCCTTTGCTTTCGTCCAGAAAAAATTTGCAGAACTCAATACAATTACCTATAAAAATCACTTCCAAATATTTTTTGATGGGTCAAAAATGAATGAAAGGTTTGAAGTGGTGTTTTCCTTCCTCACCTGAAAATTGCAATGGGAGAGAGGTTATTTAATAATTTATCTATAATGTCTGCTGAGTTAAATGCCATAATCATGTCATTAGAACACTTTAAGCAAAACCAACCTTTGATTGAAAATTCAAATAATATTATCATCTATTCCGACTCTTTATCAAGCCTTGAGTTGCTGGCCTCAGCTCCTCAATATAAGTTGGACATTGACACTTATCATTGTCTCAGTATTATTGATAATCTTGCTTCAAGCGGCATAAAAACTTACTTTCAGTACATTCCTAGCCACTCTGGCATAAGTGGTAATCATCAGGTTGATGAAATAGCAAAAAATGCTATAAATATTGACCAGCCAAGTGGGAGACCAATCCCAATTAGAGACATTTACCGATGGAGGCCATCAGATATTAATTTTAATAAGACTAATCCTTTCCCAATAACTATATTTCTAAAATTTATCAGAGAATTCGTTCTGGAACAAATGGACTAAATTTCCTTGCATTTTCATATAAGATTTCTAATTCAAGTGCTTCAATTCCCCTGTCCCCTCTTTGCAGGCATTGTAATATGAATAATGAAACAATTGACCATTGCCTATTTGAATGTAATATGCTGACGTCTGCACAACATACCTTTCTTTGTAAACTGTTAAAATACTTCAAACACCACAAAATCCCACTATCAGCCAAGAGCCTAGCCAACTGTACCTGCACACAGAGCATAGAAATCGACATCTATCATCTTATATTTGAACTCCTAGAGTCGAAAGATCTGCTGAAAGATATCTGAATATATCTAATAAATATGAGGCTATCAAGCCAGTAGCTCTGTAGCCCACAGAGTGAAGCAAAAGGAAAAGGGCTAAATAGTTATACTGAAAAGCCCGCCTGCTGTTAAATAGAATAAGAAGAATCTCAAGATGTAGCAACACTACAAGAAGACATTGACACCTTAACTGAAAACCTCCAAAGCCTAGGTCTCAACTTCAATGCATCAAAAACCAAGGCCCTGTGGATAGGGAACTGTGCCTCAACTAACAATAAATGACAAATCAAGCTGTAGAATACCACAGAAATTTGTTGACTCTGATAGAGATCTTGTCATTATTATTGATCCACAGCTGAAATTTCTTGAGCACACCCAGAAAACTATATCCAAAGCATCACATGGGCTGATCAGACAAAATTTCAAGCACTTTGACAATGATACTTTTGTGAAACTATACAAGGGGATTGTCAGACGTACAATAGAGTACTATTTCCCGTCTCATTGGGCTGATCAGACAAAGTTTCAAGCACTTTGACAATGATACTTTTATGAAACTATACAACAGGATTGTCAGACCTACAATAGAGTATGGGAATGTGATTTTGGGGCCCCACTATAAAGCAGACTTAGTTGCCCTGGAAAAGGTCCAAAGATGTGCCACCAAACTTCTTCCTGGTTTGAAAAACTTAAGCTATGAAGAATAACTATTCAAACTGAACATACCCACCCTGAAATATAGACAAATGAGAGGGTGCCAGATACAGCTGTACAAAGTAAAGCACAACCTGGTGAAACTGCTTTTCCAGAAGTATTTTCATCCTCCAAAAGTAAATACCACAAGAGGACACCAAGAAAAAATATCTAAACCCATTGCAGTAAATATATCAAAGGCCAATTTTCGGAGTGTCCAAGCAGTGGCTGACTGGAACTCACTTCCAGAAATAGTTGTGAAGTCGGAAACCTTAAATAGTTTCAATTTTGGAGAGAATATTTCTACACACATGACTCATAGACTAGGGTAAAGGAGATCCTTATCCTCAGTTTAAATTGCAAAACCCAGATAGCAACTGATTCAGAGGAACATGACTTTGATGAACAAACTGATAACCACCTGGAGAGTGCTGATAGAGGGACATGTTCTTAATGGCACTGAGAATCCTGTAAGTTAATGGTACTACTTTTATTTTGCTTACATATTCTCTTCTTTTGGGCTCCTAATATAAACTGTTACTTATGTTTTATCTTAATTTTTTATTTAGGTCTACATTTTTAACATATTTTTGAAATTCCTTAATTAATTTGCTGGCTAATTCCTTAATAAACTAGCCAGTTTATTTGTCTTTTTATCCCAAATTTTATTTGATTAACAAAACTAATAGAGGTATGGGCCTAGATAAGCCCCTTCACATAAGGAAACATGCTAAGAAAACAATTCTTACTTCATAATGTGCAGAATAGTCATAGTTTACACATTTTGCATAGGAAAGACCTTTATCTTCACTTCTTTCACTGTTCTACACTTTTTCTACCATATCTGTAAATTTTTTGTGTGTACTCTCTAAGTCTTGAAAAACATGCTCAAACAAACGCTGAATGATAATATGCAAAATAATCATAGTTTACACATTTTGCATGGGAAAGACCTTTATCTTCACTTCTTTCATTGTTCTACACTTTTTCTACCATATCTGTAAATTTTTGGTGTGTACTCTCTAAGTCTTGAAAAACATGCTCAAACAAACGCTGAATCATAATATGCAAAATAATCATAGTTAACACATTTTGCATAAGTCTTAAAAAACATGCTCAAACAAAGGCCCAACTGCCATTTAACCTATCTAATTTCTCACTATTTTTCTATTAACATGTGATAATGGAAATAATTAGATGGCACTGATGGTGTTTAATTTGTATTTGAAAATTAAGAAAACGCTTATCGAATTCATGTTTACTTTTCAGAAATTTGTAAAAAAAAAAATTGTACAACAATGAAAAAAGTGAAGATAAAGGTTCTCCCCATGAAAAATGTGTTAACTATAATTATTCTGCATATTATGGAGTAAGAATTCTTTTCTTAACATGTTTCCTTGTGTGAAGAGGCTTATTTAGGTCTACACCCTGACAGAAAATATGTTAATTCCACAAGGCTTCCAAGGAACAAAGAAAAATGAGAATAAGCAAAGTAAATCAAGTTTATTCAATACTTTTTCCAAATATAATTGCCACTACTGTAAGAATTTTGACCTAGCCCCTCCCCTCCCCCCTGTGAAGGGTCAAAACATGGCTTCAGTTCATATACAGAAATTTGCTTGTCTTTTTTTAGCATTATGGACATACTGTAGATAAGAAATCAGCACAAAAAATAATGCAAACCTACAAAATTAGTAAATACTGTACATTACCCAGGGCTATATCTGACCCAGAGGTGTCACTAGCCAAAACGCATAGAGGGGCAATAGATTTTACCAACTGACTGGTCATTTTTACTGACTGATTTTGGTAATATTGTTATTGAAATTACTTCATTTTTGTTTTTAACTAACTGAAACAGATCTTCTTTCATTGCTTTGCATCATATATTTCTATCTGTCAATTTGTCCTAATAAAAGAATTGAGCCAGTAAAATAGCAATAAATTCCACCATTTTTTTCTTTGTTTCTGCATGCTCCAGGACTGCACTGACTATTCATGATATACAAAAAAAACTGAGAAAAAAACAAAATGAGGGTGATTTTCAAGTTGTGGATAATAAACATGTGTATGGTGCCAAAATTATTGTTGGTGTATCTTTCATAAAATGTATTTTGATAAGAAATTACAATTTTCTTTGTCAAGACAAGTAACAGCATTCTGGAAAAATGAAAACACTTTCTTATGCTGTAGAAGAGTCTCTCCGTCCAAGTGTATGTTCCTTTTTGTTAGTTTGAATAGCCCTCCCCTCTCATCTCCTAAGACAGAACCTTTCATCTGTTAATACTTTCTCTCTCCTAGTGTATGTAATTGGCCTGTAACTAAATTATTTGGCTTTTTTGTTGTTATGTTCAAAATCTTTGCATTTTAGATATGAGAGCAAGGGAAAACAATGGTCCCAAAAACCAGTTGGGCCAGTTGGATTACCTCCTCATCTACAAGCTCAAATAAAGGCTAGACAAGAGGAAAAAACAACAAATGCTGGTATGTATCCTCAGAAAAATTTTGGAAACTTATTCAATTATACCAATGTTTTCTAGGGGCAAAATGGTTTTTAAACTGGAAGCATCTTTACAGGTAGAATAGCTGGTAGCTATTCTGCTGATTAAAATTTACGGCTAAAATAAAACAATTAAACTTGTTGAAACTATAAACCAAATTAAAAAGAAGCCAAGTTAAATATTATGGATTTTAGCTTGACCTATGTCATAGGTGTCAATGTACCTTCCTCTAGAAACTTCTATAGTTTATGTCACTTGGCCCTTCTCCTTTTTCATTGTCCCTCCTTGTCTCCACTCTTTTAACTTCCTTAAATTTTTGTAAACATTAATATTTAAAATTCACCAAGTGATAAAATACTGAAAGGAATTACTACAGATGAAGCACAGTTAATACAAAACACAACATGAGATAAAGCTATGCACCATTGTATTAATGCACTAACAACTATACTTCAGCTTCCCAATTTATTCAATAAATCATTCAATACTTTTGCAAAACTACACTTTGCATCCACCAAATACACTCACTTTACAAGACCTAAGAAAAGGCTGTCACTATTTAACCAGGGGAATATACATATCATAAACCCTCATAAAGATTACACTCACTGATTCCATTCATTGTCTCCTGAATGATGATCTTATCCTCGCGTGTAATAGATCTGCCCAGAGAAGCATTTCAATGTCATTCTGACTCCTCAGTCCAAATGTTATGTTTTGTACCTTTGAGGTGTGAGATACTAATGTTGTGCATTTGAAGATGATATGTTATAGAATCTCCTCCTCTTGATTGTAGGTGATGTTTTGCCAGATTGTTTGGTGTGTTGAGGTGTGAGATACTAGTGTTGTGCATTTGAAGATGATATGTTATAGAATCTCCTCCTCTTGATTGTAGGTGATGTTTTGCCAGATTGTTTGGTGTGTTGAGGTGTGAGATACTAGTGTTGTGCATTTGAAGATGATATGTTATAGAATCTCCTCCTCTTGATTGTAGGTGATGTTTTGCCAGATTGTTTCAGACTGGCCTTCTCACTATCTTAGGCTAATTGTTTCTATAATTTAATGCTGCTAGTAGTTCTTTGTCAAGTTGTCAAGCTGCCAGAACATTTAGTGCATGCTGTAGCAATTCTATTGATGAAAAGTAGCAGCTTAACTTCTATTTCAGTTGCTCTTTGTCTGATGAATTTTGACTTGATCTAGGACAAAGGTATTCCAATGGCAAAAGGTGGCACCTTTTGGAATCTTATATGTTTCTGTAACTGCCAATGGTGTTTTTAACTCAATGCTTTTGAATCATACATTAGTAACTCAAATTCCTGAATTGAAAGAGATTTGCTGAAGACAACCACGATCTTATTGTTTTATCATGTCTCTTAGACTTATGCAGGATGCTCCGAGTTAAAGATAGGAACGGAGCCACAATTAGTGATAAGGAAAGAGTTAAAGAGAGATGGGCAGAACATTTTGAGAATTTGCTAAACCGATATAGAGTTGCAGGAAAAGATATAGAGGAAAATGAAAAAGTTTGCGAAACCTTGGATGTGAAGGACGATTTGTTTTGTGAGGAAGAATTAGTGACAGTACTAAAAAGATTAAAAAATAGCAAGGCTCCAGGTTCTGATTGCGTGGTAAATGAGTTTCTTAAATTTGGTGGCTCTAAGGTTAGAAATAAGTTACTGAACATTACGAATATGATTTTTGAAAAAGGGGATGTGCCCAGTGATTTTAGGAAAACCTTAATTAAACCATTGTATAAGATAGGTGATAAGAGTGTGTGCGGTAATTATCAAGGCATTAGTCTGGTCTCTGTAGGTAGCAAACTACTTAGTAAAATGATACTTTTTAGACTGAGAGATGCTGTAGACAAAGTTTTAGGAGTAGAACAGTGTAGTTTTAGAAAAGGTAGAAGATGCTTCGACCAAATTTTCACTGTTAGGTTAATAATTGAGAAGTGCCTGAGTTATCAAATATCTTTGGTCCTCAGTTTTATAGATTATGAGCATGCGTTCGATTCTTGTTAGAAGTGCTTTAACAAAGGTCTTATCCTTGTTTGGTATACCAGACAAATATATTAAAGTGATGAGTGCTATGCATGAGAATAACACTGCTGCGGTTAAAGGTAGGAAATAAGGTTAGCAGCGGGTTTCGTATTAAATGAGGAGTTAAGCAGGGTTGTGTTCTATCCCCCTTTAAATGGATCATTTTTATGGATTTTGTCTTAAGAAGCACAGGAAAGGCAATGGGAGACCACGGAATCAAATGGGGAGGGAAAACTCTCCTGGATTTAGATTATGCTGATGATTTAAGCATGCTAGACGAAAGTGTGAGCAAAATGAATGAACTTTTAGAGGTTTTCCGAGTTCAAGGTGCTAGAATAGGCTTGAAAATAAATGTTAAGAACACTAAGATAATAAGGCTAGGAACAAATAAAGATGAAAAGGTGACATTAGGTAACAAAAGATTGATCAAGTGGACAGCTTCACTTACCTTGGTGGTATTATTAGTAAAGACGGTTGGCGTAGTGGATATGTTAGAAGTAGAATAGCCAAGACTCAGGTTGTTTTTTCACAGTTAAAAAAAAATTGGAAGAATAGGAAGATAAGTCTGCAAACCAAGATTAGAATATTGGAAGCTACAGTGATGACAGTGGTCAAATATGACTCTGAGGCATGAGCGCCCCGAAAACTGGATGAAAATTTGCTAGATTTTTTCCAGAGAAATTGCCTACAGATTGTTCTGGGTACGCGGCTGACTGACTATATTTCAAACAGTAGGCTGTACAAAAAGTGTGGTTCAATCCCGGTTTTTTGGGCAATAATGAGAGAAAGGTTGAGATGGCTAGGGCACGTTCTGCGGATGAAGGATGACAGAATGCCTTATTCCGTCTAGGGCTGAACCGGCCAACCGTCTAGGGTTGAATGGAAAGCAGGTCGTCTGCGGTTGGGGTGGGAAGATGTCATAAAGAAAGATTTAAAAGAAATGGGAACTTCCTGGGATGGTGCAAAGAGGGATGCTTTGAACAGATTGGAATGGAGGAGGAGCATGCGTAGCTGTGTTGGCCTCAGGTGGCTTGTTGCTGCGGTGGGTTGTTAGCATTAGTAGTAGTAATAAAACTACTCCTACTTCCACCATAAAGATACAAAAGTGGTCAACATGCTCCTTAAATTGTTTTGTTATCAATTCATGGTGCTGATGATCCTGCTATATAAAGAGAGGACATATTACATTTCCTTATGTTTTAAGCAGTATATGTATACTTGGTAGCTCTTTTGCTTCTTTGTCAGAGCAAAAGAGTAACAGTTGGTATTAGTTTTATTGTTGTACTACATGAGAAAAACAACATTATGTGAGTCCCCTCACAAGCTCAAACTTTAGCGTCAGGGGTAATGGTGCTAAATTAGGTAATTACCCATTGTTTACTGATAGATTTTAGTAGAAAAGGCATGAATGTTCGCTCTTAATTATCTAATCAGTTTGGAACTCTTAGGGATCGTCTGCTAGGCCAAGGTATTCCAGATCCAAGAGTATACTCCTGCAATAACACTTGTTTCAGAGTGTATCAGAAAAGACTAAGTGCGCCTAGGATTCCAAAATATGTTGTCTGCAATATCTTGGCATAACATGGGGAGGGGGGGACAAGTGGACCTTAAATTCTTACCTGTGGGTTGCAATATCTTGGGAATAACTTGGGAGATAGAGTAGAAACTTTTAGGGAGCGCTGGGGAGAGGGTGGGCAAGAGGACTTAAAATTTTGTATTGATAGGGGAGCATCCAAATGTTAAAAGGTTAAAAATTTTGAGTCTTTAATTGCCTAAAAGTTTTGGCACTATAATCCACTTTAAAAATAGGATCTATTCATGGTGAAGTAATTATGTAAATTGGAAGACAATATGTGTACCTGTGTTATCAAGATATCATATCTGCAATGTCTTAGAACAGTTCGCGAGATTTAGTTGGAATTTTTATAGCTTAAGGATGGGGGTAAAGCTAACTTTAAACTTAGCATGTAGAAGAGGGGATCAGGAAAATGTTTGTTCTCAACCTGCCTAAAAATTTTTGCTTTATGACCTCCTGTAGAACTTGTAATCTATTCATGGTGAATTAGTATGATAAATCAGAAAGCTCTGCATAGGCCGAGGCTATCAAAATAGCATATCGACAACTTCTCGGGATTTAAATCAGTGCTTTTGTTTTTTCTTTTTCCAAGTCAGGCAAAAGGTCGCCTAAAATTGGTAGATTTGAATAAGATAATAAGAAAATCGGTAAATGTTTTTCTACAGTTTTTCTTGAATGTATTTTGAGTGCCAAATTAAACATTGTTCTCATCAGTATTAATAAGTCCTGGCTAAGTGGACGTGAGCTAGGTTGAAAATTCTTTGTCCAAGTGGCACGGGTTCGATCCATGGAGTGGCCAGTTATTTGGTTTGTGATGCGGGTCAGTGGTGTGACTCTGTAAGCCTATCCAGAGTCGATCCAGCTCTAAATGGGTACCAGGAGAAATCTGGGGAAGGTAAACAGGAAGGGTGTGCGAAAGCACAGGATGGCTGGCCCCCAGCCCCCCCCCCCCCCCCCATTGCACTTCCTGGCTGAAGGGCCAAGAAACGGAGATCAGTACTGCCGATTTGGACCTTAAGGGTCTAGTGTCGTCATACTTACTTACTTTTTTACTTTATTAACAAGCAGAATACGCTGCTGTGTCCCGTTTTCGGTTTCCTCAATAACTTTGTTCTGTGTTGTACAACCCTATTGAAATTTTGCCCTTTTACTTTTATCTGAAAAACTACTTTTTTAATTTGAAATCTTTCAGGGTTTGCAATTTAAGTCTAATGAGCCTGGGCTGTTTTCCTCAAATTAAAATAAAATAACTTGAAGTTTTCTGAATTTGATTAAACAGAACTTTGAAATCGGTAATAACTGGAATATCGATATTTATCAGTAGATCTAATTTTCGTTTATCTGATTTTTTTTTTTTTTTTTTTTTTTATCATGGGATCACACAGTAAATTGGTAGGTGCGGAAACACTGAATCCAGTTGAAACTTACGAGAGGCCTTGCAGATTTGAACTTTAGACATGGAGGGAGGGAGAAGAAGGGGCGCTAGACGTTTTTTGTCTCTTTATCCACCTAAACATCTTCCACTATTAGCCCCTATGGAACTTGGAATATATGCATAGTGAATGTGTCTGCAACGTATCGGAATGGCTTGAGGGATTGAGCTAGTGTTGGGATGGGCAATGAAAACTTGAAATCTTATGTTTGTGGGATTGATTGATGGGAGGCCAAAAAAAATCTCTTCTCTGTTCTGTCAAGAAAAAATTGCGGTATGAGGTCCCATGTTATGTCTTTTGAGTGTGTTCACCAAGGTGATTCGAAAGACTTTGGCATACATAGGTCATCAAAATGGCTTATCTGTAATATCTCAGGACTGGCTTGGGGAATCGAGCTGAAACTTCAAAGGAGTTTTAGTGAGGAGGGGGCGGACTTCAAATTTTGCGTTTGGGAGAGAGGATGAAAGGACTAGAAATAATATCTCCAAAATATTGATTTGCACAAAAATAGGTCAACAGTCTTTTCTGAAAATGTTGAAACTTATATTCGTAAGTGATTGGGTCAAGGCACTGTTAATTCAGATAATAAACTTTAAAAAAAATTGCTATGACTAAAAATGGGCCAAAACTGGTTTTTCTAATTGACTAGGACTATTTTTATAGAACGACTGTGGCTAAATAATATTTTTGTCTAGCCTAGAACAACAGACTAAAAAATTTGTGAATCCCTTAGATGGGCCATAAATTTCGTGTCTCCAAAATGCCTTTTTTGAAGATAACAAAACATGATAAATAAATAAGCTTTACAAGAATGTATCTAAACAAATAAATGAATACATCTAAACAGCCCATACAAAGATTATTTTAATAAAATGTTTAATTAAGACATGTGTATACTCGAGCGTTATCTACAGGATGGAGGTTAGAATGGGTTCTACCCCTATAGTAGACCAATAATTATGCAGTTTCTCAATCTGGATTATTAAAAATCTCCCTCCTCATCAACCCTGAATTTTATTTTTTAAATATTATTTAAAACTAGCACAAAATTATGGCTGATTAAACATTTTAACTGAACAGTCAAATTTTACTTAAATTTATTTTACAATCCAACATTTTAGTTATTAAGCAGAAACACTGAATTTCTTCTTTTTTATAAATATTCCTAAAATTAACCCGTAATAAAACTAGAGCGAATAGAAGCTAACATTTAAAATGTTTTCTAAAAAAAACTTTCTAAAAGTAAAGAGTCAAAATAAAACTTTAAAAAAACATTAATAAAGTTATGTAATAAGTCAAACAATTACTACTAATGAAACACAGAAAACTTTAAACGATGATAAATTACCACAAACTGTCTAGAGGCCAGGGTGCCATTTATGCTTTGCTAAAAATACAACATAGTCTAAACACTTTCTCTTTTGTTATAACATTATCATATTATACATTATAACATATTTATTATTTATAACATATTTAATACTTATAACATTATAACATTGAACAATAGTAAAATGCTGAGACTTTCATGAATTGATGTCAACAAATTCTAAATAAACAATCTAGTTTCGTTGTTTTACTCTGATTTGTAGTAAATTTGTACCCATACATTTCCTTCTGCTAAACGCGTTTCTCTCAAGCGTATAGAACATAAATTGCTAAACATTTGTCGGTTCCTCAATTAAAGATATTGTTTGAACAAACTAAAACCATACTGTTTGAAACACAAATCATTTTCAGTAAAGCGCAAATGCTGCTCTAGCCTTTAGATAGTTTAAGGGGATGTGGTAGCCTTGCTCTTATTTGGGATGATTTCTGCACTATTAGGTTTCATCTATTCGATTTTAATTTTTTTTTTTTAGATTTTATTAATTCAATTATAGTAATTTTTTGTTTTAAGTTTTATATTCAGCTTATTAATTAGCTTTATATCTGCTCGCTTCAGGTTTCAATGTGGTTCTTTACTTTCCTTTGAACAATATTTTTTAGCCTTTTTTAATTTTTAATTAGTATTAACAGGGTAAAAGCACACACACAAAAACACCAATAGAATAAGCAAAACACAGAACAAAACATTGAATGGAGCATAAAACATTGTAGAGTGTTGAGTTAATCTGTGATTACTGAGTTTGAGTTATGTACTGCTGTTCATCAAATAGTGAGGGTCCTCGTTAGCTCTCGGAGATCTTATTTCTGCAAATATGTTTGCATATTCCCCTTCCTTGCTATCTAGCATCTATAAGCATACTTCTGGGAGCTTGATTTTCAAGAGGGGTCCATATCCGGATATTCAAGGATCATAGGTTATATTTTCTCCACATTATTGGGGGGACAACTGCCCCCCTCCTTGGCCCTCCCAAACGACACTGTTGGTGCTTACTAATCTTTTTAGTCTTAGCACCCTCTCTTGATATGTGAGTAGAATGCTAATATTGAATTCTACGACCGCCATAGGACCATGTTATTCTACGACCGCCATAGGACCATGTTATTCTACGACCGCAATAGGACCATGCTATTCTACGACCGTACTAGGAATTCCCATGCTATTCTACGACCGCAATAGGACCATGCTATTTGCCGACCGCAATAGGACCATGCTATTTGCTTGGGGCCCTAGGAATTCCCATGCTATTTGCTTGAGGCCATAGGAACCACGTTCTATAGAGGTCCTAGGAGCCACTGAAATGTATCAAGTTGAATGAAATTTGTCTAGGCCATCCCTTAGGGCACTTTTCCCCTTTCAAAGAGATTTGCTTGGGGCCCTAGGAATTCCCATACTATTTGCTTGATGCTCTACACCTTTTCAAAGAGAGTCAGAACTCCCTCACACAGTTTGACGTAAACATTTTTTTTTAAAGTTGGCATGATATAATCTGGTCAAACATGTTTTGAGAGTATGCAGTTTATTATTAAAAAATTGGATGCTACCATCAGAATTGTTTGATTGACATTTAAAAAGGGGTAATGGGATTTGCGAATTGGAGTGTAGGATTTGCGAATTTGATCCTATTAAGGATTGACTTGAAATAAAAATTTTTAACGAGAAAAGGATGAAAAATGTTTTGGGGGAGATGGGGTGATTGTGTAATGTATAATACACAAGTGATGTTTGGACAGTGTTGTCAATTTAAAATAGTTTAACGTTATACTATACGAAGAAGTTGATACTAAGAGGGGTGTAGATGACAAGAAAAGAATGGTAATTACGAATATCTTTACTTCTTCGAAGTTCTCCGAATAATACATAAGTGGTGGGGTGATGGCAGAAGGATCTCTTAGAGTACTTATAGTGCTGTACGATGGGCCGAGCTGCTAGCGAAAACTCCGTGTGGATGAGTTGAAATAAAAAAATTTAGTCTCTTTAGGCTGTGTGTGTCTCTTTGGACTGTGTGTCTTTTTGGGTTGTTTGAGTCTTTTTGGTCTGTATGTGTCTCTTTGGCCTGTTTGAGTCTTTTTGGACTGTGTATGTCTCTTTCGGCTGTTTGTGTCTCTTTGGACTGTTTGTGTGTCTTGGGACTATGTACGTCTCTTTGAGGTGTTTGAGCCTTTTTGTTGTGTGTGTGTGTCTATGGGTTGTTTGTTTCTCTTAGGCCAGTTTGTGTCTATTTGGGCTAGGTTTGTCTCTTTGGGCTGTTTTAGTCTATTTGTTCTGTAAGTGTCTGTATGGGCGTTTTTTGTCTCTTTTGGATGTGTGTGTCTCTTTTGGCTTTGTGTGTCTCTTCGGGCTGTGTGTGTCTCTTTAGCCTGTGTGTGTCTCTTTGGACTGTGTGTGTCTCTTTAGGCTGTGTGTCTCTTTGGGCAGTTTGAATCTGTTTGGTCTGTGTGTGTCTCTTTGGGCTGTTTGTGTCGTTTTGGTCTGTGTATGTCTCTTTGGGCTATGTGCGTCTCTTTGGACCGTATGCGTCTCTTTGGGCTGTGGGTGTCTCCTTCCGATGTGTGTGTCTCTTTTGTCTGTGTGTGTCTCTTTGGACTGTGCGTCTTTTTTGGGTATTTGAGTCTTTTTGGTCTGTATGTGTCTCTTTGTGCTGTGTGTGTCTCTTTGGGCTGTTAGAGTCTTTTTGGACTGTGTATGTCTCTTTCGGCTGTTTGTGTCTCTTTGGACTGTGGATGTCTCTTTGGGCTGTGTGTGTCTCTTTGAGCTGTTTGAGTCATTTTGGTCTGTGTGTGTTTCTTTTGGCTGTTTGTGTCTCTTAGGACCGTGTGTGTCTCTGTGGGATATGTGTGTTTCTTTGGGCTGTTTGAATCTTTTTGGTCTGTATGTGTCTGTATGGACGTTTTGTGTCGCCTTTGGCTGTGTGTTTCTCTTTTGGCTGTTTGTCTCTATTAAATCGTTGTGTGTCTCTTTAGCCTGTGTGTGTCTCTTTGGGCTGGGTGTGTGTCTCTTTAGGCTGTGTGTCTCTTTGGGTAGTTTGAATCTTTTTGGTATGTGTGTGTCTCTTTTGGATGTTTGTGTCGTTTTGTGCTTTGTGTGTATCAGTTGGATGTGTGCGTCTCTTTGAGCCGTGTGCGTCTCTTTGGGCTGTATGTGTCTCTTTGGGCTGTAGGTGTCTCTTTGTGATGTGTGTGTAAGAGTTGGAATATTTCAGTAGTGTTTTGTCGTGGTTTACCTTGTCACAGTTACATTCTCTTGATTTTTCAAAGTTCATTTTGGATTTCTTTCCTTGAAATGCAAGAGTTAGAATATCTCAATAGTGTTTTTGTTATGGTTTACCTTGTCATAGTTACATTCTCTTGATTTTTCAAAGTTCATTTTGAATTTCTTTCGTTGAAATGCAAGAGTTGAAATATTTCATTAGTGTTTGTCATGTTTTGCCTTACCACAGTAACCTTCTCTTGATTTTTCAGAGTTCATTTTCAATTTTATTCATTGAAATGCAAGAGTTGGAATATTTCAGTAGGGTTACTTAGTGGTTTATCATCTTAAAGTTACAATCTCTTTATTTTTCAAAGTTCATTTTTGATTTATTTACTTGAAATACACAAGTTGGAATATTTCAGTAGTGTTTTGTTGTGGTTTACCATGTCACAGTTAATTGTAAGTAAGTAAGTGAGTAAGTAGGTAAGTAAGTAAGTAACAAACTCTTTCTTGAATTCACCTCTTAGATACACAATACAGAAATTAATTACAGGAAATTATGAAAACAAAAATTTAGACGGGTTTACGTGTACGCAGGTAACCCCGTCTAAATTTTTTTTTTCATACTTTCCTGAAATAAATTTCTATATTGTTTATCCAAGAGGTGAATTCAAGAAAGAGTTTGTTACTTACCAACTTACCTACTTACTCACTTACTTACTTACAATTTTTTCATAATGACATAATGACATATCCATGAACGGATGTTGATAAAGAATTTATTCATTCTGATTCCTAGGTTTTGTCAATGTTATTCCCATCGCCGCAGCGGGACCCGCTGCGCGTACGTAGGAAAGAAATTCAAAATGAACTTTGAAAAATCAAGAGAATGTAACTGTGACATGGTAAACCACGACAAAACACTACTGAAATATTCCAACTCTTACATTTCACGAAAGAAATTCAAAATGAATTTTGAAAAATCAAGAGAATGTAACTGTGACAAGGTAAAGGACAACAAAACACCACTGAAATATTCCAACTCTTGCATTTCAACGAAAGAAATCCAACATTAACTTTGAAAAGTCAAGAGAATGTAACTGTGACAAGGTAAAGCATAAAAAAACATATTTCAATGAAAGAAATCCAAAATGAACTTTGAAAAATCAAGAGAATGTAACTGTGAAACGGTAAACAACGACAAACACTACTGAATTATTCCAACTCTTGCATTTCAACGAAAGAAATTCAAGATGAACTTTGAAAAATCAAGAGAATGTCACTGTGAAAAGGTAAACCACGACAAAACACTACTGAAATATTCCAACTCTTTCATTTCGCGAAAGAAATTCAAAATGAACTTTGAAAAAATCAAGAGAATGTAACTGTGACAAGGTAAACAACGAGAAAAACACTACTGAAATATTCCAACTCTTGCATTTCAAAGAAAGCAATCCAAAATGAACTTTGAAAAATTAAAAGAATGTAACTGTGACAAGGTAAAGCACAACAAAACACTACTGAAATATTCACTCTCTTGCATTTCAACGAAAGAAATTCAAAATGAACTTTGAAAAAATTAAGAGAATGTAACTTTGACAAGGTAAAGCACAACAAAACACTACTGAAATATTCCAACTCTTGCATTTCAACGAAAGAAATCCAAAATGAACTTTGAAAAATTAAGAGAATTTAACTGTGACAAGGTAAGCCATGACAAAACACTACTGAAATAATCCAACTCTTGTATTTCAATGAAAGAAATTCAAAATGAACTTTGAAAAACCAAGAGAATGTAACATTGACAAGGTATACCACAACAAAACACTACTGAAATATTCCAACTCTTGCATTTCAACGAAAGAAATTCAAATGAACTTTGAAAAAATTAAGAGAATGTAACTTTGACAAGGTAAAGCACAACAAAAACTACTTAAATAATCCAACTCTTGCATTTCAATAAAAGCAACTAAAAACAAACTTTGAAAAATAAAGAGCATGTAACTTTGGCATTGTAAACCATGACAAAACACTGCTGAAATATTCCAACTCTTTCATTTCAATGAAAGAAATTCAAAATTAATTTTGAAAATTCAAGAGAATGTAACTGTGACAAGGTAAACAACGACAAAGCACTACTGAAATAATCCAACTCTTGCATTTAAATTAAATAAATTCAAAATTAACTTTTAAAAATAAAGAGAATGTGACTGTGACAAGGTACAACTCGACATCACACTAATGAAATATTCCAACTCTTGCATTTCAACGAAAGAAATCCAAAATGAGCTTTAGAAAATCAATAGAATGTAACTGTGATATGGTAAACCACGACAAAACACTACCGAAATATTCCAACCCTTGCATTTTAACGAAAGAAATCCAAAATGACCTTTGAAAAATCAAGAAAATGTAACTGTGACATGGTAAACCACGAAATAACACTACTGAAATATTCCAACTCCTAGATTTCAACGAAAGATATACCAAATTAACTTTAAAAATAAAGCGAATGTAATTGTGGAATGGTAAACCACAACAAAACACTACTGAAATATTTCAACTTGCATTTCAGTGAAAGAAATTCAAAATGAACTTTGAAAAATCAAGAGAGTGTAACTGTGGCAAGGTAAACCATGACAAAACACTAGTGAAATATTCCAACTCTTGTATTTCAACTAAAGAAATCCAAAATTAACTGTGACAAGGTAAACCATGACAAAAACACTTCTAAAATATTCCAACTCTTGCATTTCAACGAAAGAAATCCAAAATGAACTTTGAAAAATCAAGAAAATGTAACTGTGACAAGGTAAAGCACAACAAAACACTACTGAAATACTCCAACTCTTGCATTTCAACGAAAGAAATTCAAATGAACTTTGAAAAAATTAAGAGAATGTAACTTTGACATGGTAAAGCACAACAAAACACTACTGAAATATTCTAACTCTTGCATTTCAATGAAAGAAATTCAAAATTAACTTTGAAAAATTAAGAGAATTTAACTTTGACAAGGTAAACCATTACAAAACACTACTGAAATATTCCAACTCTTGCATTTCAATTAAAGAAATTCAAAATGAAGTTTGAAAAATCAAGAGAATGTAACTATGACATGGTAAACCACAACAAAACACTACTGAAATATTCCAACTCTTGCATTTCAATAACAGAAACTAAAACTTAAAATTGAGAAAATCATGAAAATGTAAATTTGACAAGATAAATCACAACAAAACACTACTGAAATATTCCAAATCCTGCATTTTATAAAAGAAATTAAAAATGAACTTTGAAAAATCAAGATAATTTAACAGTGACATTGTAATTCATGACAAAACACTACTAAAATAATAAAGCTCTTTCAGTATAACGAAAGAAATCCAAAATGAACAATTAAAAATCGAGAGTATGCAACAGTTACTAGTAAAAGCTCTACAAAACGCTACGGACTTAATCCAACCAAATATCTGCCACGTAAGAAAACCAAAATGGACAATAAAAAATTAGGAATTTGATACTGTGACAAGTTAAACAATGAGGAAACACTACTGAAATATTCCGACTCTTGCTTTTCACGAAAGAAATCCAAAATGAACTTTGAAAAATTAAGAGAATGTAACTGTGACATGGTAAACCACGACAACACACTACCGAAATATTCCAACTCTTGCATTTCAATAAAAGAAATCCAAAGTGAACTTTGAACAATTAAGATAACGTAACTGTGAAATGATAAAACACGACCAAAAGCTACTGAAATATTCAAACTCTTACATTTAAACGAAATAAATACAAAATAAACTTTGAAAAATCAAGAAAATATAACTGTGACAAGGTAAACCACAACTAAACCCTACTGAAATAATCCAACTCTTGCATTTCAACGAAAGAAATTCAAAATGAACTTTGAAAAATCAAGAGAATGTAACTGTGTCAAGGTAAACCATGACAAAACATTACTGAAATATTCCAACTCTTGCATTTCAACGAAAGAAATTCAAAATGAACTTTGAAAAAATCAAGAGAATGTAACTGTGACAAGGTAAACCACGACAAAAACACTACTGAAATATGCCAATTCTTGCATTTCAAGGAAAGAAATCAAAAATAAACTTTGAAAAATCAAGAGACTGTAGCTATGAAAAGATAAAGCATGACCAAACACTACTGAAATATTCCAACACTTGCATTTCAATGAAAGAAATTCAAAATTAACTTTTAAAAATCATGAGAATTTAACTGTGACACGGTAAACCACTACAAAACACTACTGAAATGATCCAACTCTTGCATTTCAATGAAAGAAATTCAAAATGAACTTTGAAAAATCAAAAGAATGTAACTGTGAAAAGGTAAACCACGACAAAACACTACTGAAATATTCCAACTCTTTCATTTAAAGTAAATCAATCCAAAAATGAAATTTAAAAAATCAAGAGAATGTAACTGTGATAAGGTAAACCACAACATTACACTACTGAAATAATCCAACTATTGCATTTCAATGAAAGAAATTACAAACGTACTTTGAAAAATAAAGAGAATTTAACTGTGACAAGGTAAACCATGACAAAACACTACTGTAATATTCCAACTCTTGTATTTCAATGAAAGAAATTCAAAATGAACTTTGAAAAATCAAGAGAATGTAACTATGACATGGAAAACCACGACAAAACACTACTGAAATAATCTAACTCTTTCATTTCAATGAAAGAAATAACATAGTAAATTTGAAAAATTATTAGAAGGTATCTTTAAGAAGTTAAGCCATGAAAAAACACTACTTAGATATTCTGACAGCTTCATTTCAATGGAAGATTTCCAGAATTAAAATTGAAAAATTAATAAAATGTAACTGCAATATGTTCAAGCATAATACAACACTATCGAAATATTGCAAATCTTACATTTCAACGTAAGAAATCCAAAATTAACTTTCAAAAATCAAGAGAATGTAACTGTTAGATGGTAAACCATGACAAAACGATACTGAAATATTCCAACTCCTGCCTTTCAAGAAACGATATCCAAAATTAACTTTGAAAAATTAAGAAAGTATAACTATGACATGGTAAACCATGACAAAAAACTACTGAAATATTCCAACTCTTGCATTTCAAGGAAAGAAATACAAAATGAACTTTGAAAAATCAAGAGAATGTAACTGTGGCAAGGTAAACCATGACAAAACACTACTGAAATATTCCAACTCTTGCATTTCAAGAAAGAAATTCAAAATGAACTTTGAAAAAATCAAGAGAATGTAACTGTGACAAGGTAAACCACGACAAAAACACTAGTGAAATATCCAAACTCTTGCATTTCAAGGAAAGAAATCAAAATTGAACTTTGAAAAATCAGGAGACTGCAGCAATGAAAAGGTAAAGCATAACAAAACACTACTGAAATATTCCAACACTTGCATTTCAAAGAAAGAAATTCAAAATGAACTTTGAAAAATCATGAGAATTCAACTGTGATACGGTAAACCACGACAAAGCACTACTGAAATGATCCAACTCTTGTATTTCAATGAAAGAAATTCAAAATGAACTTTGAAAAATCATGAGAATGTAACTGTGACAAGGTAAACCACGACAAAACACTACTGAAATAAGCCAACTCTTGCATTTCAACGAAAGAAATCCAAAAATGAACTTTGAAAAATCAAGAGAATGTAACTGTGACAACGTAAACCACGATAAATCACTAATGAAATATTCAAAATCTTGAATTTCAAAGAAAGAAATTCAAAACGAACTTTGAAAAATATAGAGAATTTAACTTTGACAAGGTAAACCATGACAAAACATTACTAAAGTATTCCAACTCTTGTATTTCAACGAATGAAAATCATAATGAAATTTGAAAAATCAAGAGAATGTAACTGTGATAAGGTAAACAATGACAAAGCACTACTGAAATAATCTAAGTCTTGCATTTCAAAGAAAGAAATTAAAAATGAACTTTGAAAAATTAAGAGTATGTAACTGTGACATGGTAAACCATGAAAAAACACTACTGAAATATTCCAACTCTTTCATTTCAATGAAAGAAATCCAACATGAACTTTGAAAAATCATGAGAATGTAACTGTGACATGGTAAACCACGACAAAACACTACCGAAATATTCCAACTCTTGCATTTCAACGAAAGAAATCCAAAATGAACTTTGAAAAATCAAGAGAATGTAACTGTGAGAAGGTAAACCATAACAAAATACTACTGAAATATTCCAACTCTTGCATTTCAACGAAAGAAATCCAAAATGATCTTTGAAAAATCAAGAAAATGTAACTGCGACAAGGTAAACCATAACAAAACACTACTGAAATGATCCAACTCTTGCATTTCAACGAAAGAAATTCAAAATAAACTTTGAAAAAACAAGAGAATGTAAGTCTGTCAAGGTAAACCACGACAAAACACTACTGAAATATTCCAACTCTTGCATTTCAACGAAAGAAATTCAAAATGAACTGTGACAAGGTAAACCATGACAAAACACTACTGAAATATTCCAACTCGTGCATTTCAATGAAAGAAATTCAAAATGAACTTTGAAAAATCAAGAGAATGTAACTCTGGCAAGGTAAACCACGACAAAACACTATTGAAATATTCAAACTCTTGTATTTCAATGAAAGAAATTCAAATTAACTTTGAAAAAATTAAGAGAATGTAACTGTGACTACATAAATCACAACAACAACTACTGAAATATTCCAAATCTTGTATTTCAAGGAAAGAAATCAAAAATGAACTTTGAAAATTTAGAGAATTTAACTGTGACAAGGTAAACCATGACAGAACACTACTGAAATATTCCAACTCTTGCATTTCAATGAAAGAAATTCAAAATGAACTTTGAAAAATCAAGAGAATGTAACTGTGACAAGGTAAAGCACAACAAAGCACTACTGAAATATTCCAACTCTTGCATTTCAATGAAAGAAACTAAAACTTAACTCTGAGAAAATTAAGAAAATATAACTTTGACAAGGTAAATCACAACAAAAAGTACTGAGATATTCCAACTATTACAATTCAATAAAACAAATTCAAAATGTACTTTGAAAAATTAAGAGAATGTAACTGTGATAATGTAAACCCTGACAAAACACTACTGAAATGTTCCAACTCTTGCATTTCAATGAAAGAAATTCAAAATGAACTTTGAAAAATAAAGAGAATATAACTTTCACAAGGTAAACCAAGACAAAACACTACTGAAATAATCCAACTCTTGCATTTCAACGAAAGAAATTCAAGATCAACTTTGAAAATTCAATAGAATGTAAGTGTGACACGGTAGACCACAAGAAAACACTACTAAAATATTTCAACTCTTGCATTTAAAGTAAAGAAATTCAAGAAGAACTTTGAAAAATCAAGAGAATGTAACTGTGACATGGTAAACCACGACAAAACACTACTGAAATATTCCAACTTGCGTTTCAATGAAAGAAATCCAAACTTAAATTTGAAAAATCAAGAGAGTGTAACTGTGGCATGGTAAACCATGACAAAACACTACTGAAATATTCCAACTCTTGCATTTCAACGAAAGAAATTCAAAATGAACTTTGACAAGGTAAACCATGACAAAACACTACTGAAATATTCCAACTCTTGCATTTCAATGAAAGTATTTCAAAATGAACTTTGAAAAATCAAGAGAATGTAACTGTGACAAGGTAAAGCACAACAAAGCACTACTGAAATATTCAAACTCTTGCATTTCAACGAAAGAAATTCAAAATGAACTTTGAAAAATTAAGAGAATGTAACTTTGACATGGTAAAGCACAACAAAACACTACTGAAATATTCTAACTCTTGCATTTCAATGAAAGAAATTCAAAATTAACTTTGAAAAATTAAGAGAATGTAACTGTGACAAGGTAAACCACGACAAAACACTACTGAAATATTCCAACTCTTGCATTTCAATTAAAGAAATTCAAAATGAACTTTGAAAAATCAAGAGAATGTAACTGTGACAAGGTAAAGCACAACAAAACACTACTGAAATATTCCAACTCTTGCATTTAAATAACATAAACTAAAACTTAACTTTGAAAAAATTAAGAAAATTTAACTTTGACAATATAAATCACAACAACAACTACTGAAATATTCCTACTCCTACATTTCAATGAAACAAATCAAAAATGAACTTTGAAAAATTAAGAGAATTTAACTGTGACAAGGTAAACCATGACATAAAACTAGTTGTCTAATCCAATACTTGCTTTAAATTGTAAGATTACCAAAATGAGCTTTTAAAAATTATGAGGAATTAACAGTAATTAGGAGCAGCACGCTAAAGCACAGCATAAATAATTCAGCACAGGAATATCCTCGTCCGAAATCCAAAATGAGCTTAGTTCTTACTAGAACATGTAACTGTGACAAGTTAAACAACGACAAGTCACAAATTAAATATTCAAGCTATTGCTTTTCAACGAAAGAAATTCAAAATTCACTTTGAAAAATTAAGAGAATGTACCTTTGAAATTTTAAACCATAACAAAACACTACCGAAATATTCCAGCAGTTGCATTTCAACGAAAGAAATCCAAAATGAACTTTGAAAAATCAAGAGAATGTAACTGTGACATGGTAAACCATGACAAAACAATACTGAAATATTCAAACTCTTGCCTTACAACAAAAGAAATACAAAATGAACATTTAAAAATCAAGAGAATGTAACTGTGACATGGTAAACCACGACAAAACACTACTTAAATATTCCAACTCTTGCATTTCAATGAAAGAAATTTTCAAAATGAACTTTGAACAATCAAAAGAATGTAATTGTGACAAGGTAAACCATGACAAAACACTACTGAAATATTCCAACTCTTGCATTTCAAGGAAAGAAATCCAAAATTAACTTTAAAAAATCAACAGAATGTAACTGTGACAAGGTAAACCACGACAAAAACACTACTGAAATATTCTAACTCTTGTATTTCAATGAAAGAAATTAAAAATTAACTTTTAAATATCAAGAGAATGTAACTGTGACAAGGTAAACCACGCCAAAACACTACTGAAATATTCCAACTCTTGCATTTCAATGAAAGAAATTCAAAATGAACTTTTAAAAATCAAGAGAATTTAACATATACTTGTTAAAAAATAGAATACAACTAGTGCAATATTCCTAATAGTGCTTTACATTTAAAGAAATTAGAACTGGACTATGAATAATTAAGGTAAAGCAAGTGTGACATGGCAATGAATGACAAAACCAACCTGAAATAATCCAACTAATTCATGTCCACGGTTGATATCCAAAAATGATCTTTGAAAAATCATGAGACTGTAACTGTGACAAGGTAAACCACAAAAAAACACTACTTAAATATTCCAACTCTTGCATTTCAATGAAAGTAATTCAAAATGAACTTTGAAAAATTAAGAGAATTTAACTGCGACAAGGTAAACCATGACAAAACACTACTGAAATATTCAAACTCTTGCATTTCAAGGAAAGAAATACAAAATGAACTTTGAAAAATCAAGAAAATGTAACTGTGACAAGGTAAACCACGACACAACTCTACTGAAATAATCCAACTCTTTCATTTGAACGAAAGAAATCCAAAATGAACTTTTAAAAATTAATAGAATTTAACTGTAACAAGGTAAACCACAACAAAACACTACTGAAATATTCCAACTCTTGTATTTCAATGAAATAAATTCAAAATTAACTTTGAAAAATTATGAGAATGTAACTGTGACAAGATAAACCACAACTATAACTACTGAAATATTCCAACTCCTGCATTTCAAGGAAAGAAATCACAAATGAAATTTGAAAAATCAAGAGAATTTAACTGTGGCACGGTAAACCATGACAAAACACTACTGAAATATTCCAACTATTGCATTTCAATGAAAGAAATCCAAAATGAACTGTGACAAGGTAAACCATGACAAAACACTACTGAAATATTCCAACTCTTGCATTTCAATGAAAGAAATCCAAAATGAACTTTGAAAAATCAATAGAATGTAACTGTGATAAGGTAAACAATGACAAAACACTACTGAAATATACAAGATTTCTCACTTCACGACTTATGTCAACGAAGAACCTTTAAACATCATTAAAATGTAACATTTTCATGAAATCACAACAAACCACTAATAATATAATCCAATTTTTAAATAGCAACGAGAAAAATACAAAATGAACATTGAAAAATAAATAGAATATAAATGTGACATGGTAAACCACGACAAAACACTAATGAAATATTCCAACTCTTGCATTTCAATGAAAGAAATTCAAAATGAATTTTGAAAAATCAAGAGAATGTTACTGTGATAATGCTAACCGCGACAAAAAATTATTGAAATAATCCAACTAATGCATTTCAACGAAAGAAATCAAAAATGAACTTTGAAAAAATCAAGATAATGTAACTGTGACAAGGTAAACCACGACAAAAACACTACTGAAATATTCCAACTCTTGCATTTCAACGAAAGAAATCAAAAATGAACTTTGAAAAATCAAGAGAATGTAGCTGTGAAAAGGTAAACCATGACAAAACACTACTGAAATATTCCAACTCTTGCATTTCAATGAAAGAAATTCAAAATGACCTTTTAAAAATTAAGAGAATTTAACTATGACAATGTAAAACATGACAAAACACTACTAAAATAATCCAATTCTTGTATTTCAATTAGTGAAATCAGAATCTAACTTTGAATCATAAAGAGAATGCATGTTATATATGGTAAACAATAAAGAGATCTTACTGAAAAAATCATGATGGTGAATTTCAGCAATGGAAATCCAAAATGAAATTTGAAAAATCATGAGATAGTAACTGTAACAAGGTAAACCACAACAAAACAATAATGAAATATCCCAAATCTATCAATTCAATTAACGAAATTTAAAATGAAGTTTGAAAATCAAGAGAATGTAACTGTGGCAAGGTAAGCCATTACAAAACACTGTTAATATATTCAAAATCTTGTATTCCAGGGTAAGAAATTCTAAATGAACTTTGAAAATTCAAGAGAATGTAACTGTGACAAGGTAAACCACGACACAACACAACTGAAATAATCCAAATCTTGCATTTCAATTAAAGAAATTCAAAATTAAATTTGAAAAATCAAGAGAATTTAACTGTGACAAGGTAAACCTTGACAAAACACTACTGAAATATTCCAACTCTTGCATTTCAACGATAGAAATTCAAAATTAGAATTGAAAAAATCATGAGAATGAAACTGTGACAATGAAAAGCACAACAACAAGAAATTAAATTTTCCAAATAGTTAAATTCAATGAAATAAACTAAATATGAACTGTGAAAAATTTAGATAATGAAACTGTGACAATGTAAACCACTAAAATAAATTACTAAAATGTTCTAACTCATGCATTTCAATGAAAGAAATCCAAAATGAACTTTGAAAAGGTAAAGCATAACAAAACACTTCTGAAATCATAAAGCTATCTCATTTGAATGAAAGATATCCAAAATGAACATTGAAAAATCATGAGAATGTCACAGAGGAAAGGCTCAGCACGAAAAAGCACGACTGATATATAAAAACTCGTTCGTTTAAACAAAAGCAATTAAAAATTTAAATTGAAAAAATTAAGAGAATGTGATTTTGAAACGGTAAAGCACAACAAAACAGTGATGACATAATCCAACTCTTGCATTTCAATAAAACAAATCCAAAATGAACTTTGAAAAATTAAGAGAATGTAACTTTGACAAGATAAATCATGACAAAACACTACTAAAATATTCCAACTCTTGCATTTCAATGAAAGAAATTCAAAATGAACTTTGAAAAATCAAGAGAATGTAACTGTGACAAGGTAAAGCACGACAAAACACTACTGAAATATTCTAACTCTTGCATTTAAACGAAAAAAAATTAAAATTAACTTTGAAAAAATTATGAAAATGTAACTTTGATAAGATAAAGCACAACAACACACTACTGAAATAATCCTAATCTAGCAATTCAATAAAAGAAATTACAAACGAACTTTGGAAAATAAAGAGAATTTAACTGTGACAAGGTAAACCATGACAAAACATTACTGAAATATTCCAACTCTTGCATTTCAATGAAAGAAATTCAAAATGAACTTTGAAAAATCAAGAGAATGTAACTGTGACAAGGTAAACCACGACACAACACAACTGAAATAATCCAACTCTTGTATATAAATGAAAGAAATTAAAAATCAACTTTGAAAAATCAATATAATGTAACTGTGACAAGGTAAACCATGACAAAACACAACCGAAATATTCCAACTCTTGCATTTAAACGAAAGAAATCCAAAATGAACTTTGAAAAATTAAGAGAATGTAACTGCGCCATGGTAAACCACGACAAAACACTACTGAAATATTCCAACTCTTGCATTTCAACGAAATAAATTAAAAAAGAACTTGTAAAGATCATTAGAATATAACTTTGACAGAGCAAATCACAAAAAAACACTACTGAAACACTCCAAATCTTGCAATTCAATGACAGAAATTCAAAATGCACTTTCAAAAATCAAGAATATGTAACTGTGATAAGGTAAACCATAACAAAAACACTACTGAAATATTCCAACTCTTGCATTTTAAGGAAAGAAATCCAAAATAAACTTTTAAATATCAAGAGAATGTAACTGTGACAAGGTAAACCACGACAAAACACTACTGAAATATTCCAACTCTTACACACACATCACAAAGAGACACCTGCAGCCCAAAGAGACACATACAGCCCAAAGAGACGCACACGGCTCAAAAAGACGCACACTTCCAACAGAGACACACAAAGCCCAAAACGACACAAACATCCAAAAGAGACACACACAGACCAAAAAGATTCAAACTACCCAAAGAGACACACAGCCTAAAGAGACACACACACAGCCCAAAGAGACACACACAGGCTAAAGAGACACACAAAGCCCAAAGAGACACACACAGCCCAAAGAGACAAAAAACGCCCATACAGACACATACAGAGCAAAAAGATTCAAACAGCCCTAAGAGACACACATATCCAAAAGAGACACACACTGTCCTAAGAGACACAAACAGCCAAAAGATACACACACAGACCAAAATGACTCAAACAGCTCAAAGAGACACACACAGCCCAAAGAGACATCCACAGACCAAAGAGACACAAATAGCCAAAAGAGACACACACAGACCAAAAAGATTCAAACAGCTCAAAGAGACACACATAGCCCAAAGAGACACATACAGACCAAAAAGACTCAAACACCCCAAAAAGATACACAGTCCAAAGAGACACACACAGCATAAAGAGACACACACATCGCAAAGAGACACCCACAGCTCAAAGAGACGCATACAGCCCAAAGAGACGCACACGGCCCAAAGAAACTCACACATCCAACATAGACACAAACAGCTCAAAACGACACACACATCCAAAAGAGACACACACACACCAAACAAAATTCCAATCCCCCAAAGAAACATACATCCAAAAGAGGCACACAAATCCCAAATAGACACACACAGGACAAAGAGACAAAAAAAGCCCGAAGAGAAAAACAACGCCAAAATATACAGTCATATCCCAAATAGACAAAAAACACCCATACAGACACATACAGACCAAAAAGATTCAAACAGCCCAAAAAGACACACATAGCCCAAAGAGACACACACGGCCCTAAGAGACACAAACAGCCAAAAGACTCACACACAGACCAAAATGACTCAAAAGCCCAAAGAGACACACAGCCCAAAGAAACACAAACAGTCCAAAGAGACACAAACAGCCGAAAGAGACATACACAGTCCAAAAAAGACACAAACAGCCCAAAGAGACACACATAGCCCAAAGAGACACATACAGACCAAAAAGACTCAAGCACCCCAAAAAGACACACAGTCCAAAGAGACACACACAGCCCAAAGAGACAAACACAGACAAAAAAAAACTCAAACAGCCTAAAGAGACTAAAATTTTTTATTTCAACTCATCCACACGGAGTTTTCGCTAGCAGCTCGGCCCATCGTACAGTACACAATCACCCCATAACCTCCAAAACACTTTTCAGCCATTTCTTGTTAAAAAATTTTATTTCAAGTCAATCCTTAATAGGATCAAGTTCGCAAATCCTACACTCCAATTCGCAAATCCCATTACCCCTTTTTAAATGTCAATCAAACAATTCTGATTGTAGCATCCAATTTTTTAATAATAAACTGCATACTCTCAAAACATGTTTAACAACATTATATCATGCCAACTTTAAAAAAAAATATCTACGTCAAACTGTGTGAGGGAGTTCTGACTCTCTTTGAAAAGGTGTAGAGCATCAAGCAAATAGTATGGGAATTCCTAGGGCCTCAAGCAAATCTCTTAGAAAAGTCATAACTGCACTAAGGGATGGCCTATATAAATTTCATTCAACTTGATAAATTTCAGTGGCTCTTAGGACCCCTGTAGAACATGGTTCGTATGGTCCAAGGCAAATAGAAAGGGAATTCCACGGCCCTGAAGCAAATAGCATGGTCCTATTGCGGTCGGCAAAAAGCATGGTCCTATTGCGGTCGTAGAATAACATGGTAATTCCTAGTGCGGTCGTAGAATAACATGGTCCTATGGCGGTCGTAGAATAACATGGTCCTATGGCGGTCGTAGATTTCAATATTAGTATTCTACTTATGTGTTTCATAGGTTCTCAAGGTGCTTTCCCTACCGAACCTTTTGTCACTCGTTGGTCTCAGTAGTTTGAAAACCTAATAACCCCTATCTTCTTATTGTTTAGTATTGCTACAGGTGATATTACTTTCTTTCAGGTGAACTCTTCTTCGTGTTATAAAGCTAGATACTGAAACAGTAGGTTTTCTCGAAAAATTTCTAGTTCTTCCGTGAGGATCTTTACCATGTACCGTAATTTCAATTTAGTGCTCCAGCTCCCAATATTGTAAAGGTTTCTGAAAATTCACCTTTGATAGCTGAAGCAGCTGACAGGGAAAAAATGCTGAATTCAAGGATGATCCTTGTAGAACTCCAATACTTTTTAGAGTTTGCTTGTACATTTTTCCATTTTCTTTAACCAAGAAAAGATGGTCTTTTAAAAGCCTGTTTAAGACCATTATTAGATCCTTTGCAAAAAGGAGTTAGCACATTATTTTGTACAGCTTTTGTATTTGTGATATAGTTAAGACTACTACTTCATGACCCACAAATATTCCCACTAGCTACCTCTCTTTCTTTTATGCGGTTTTTCCTTAAAGAGTAATGTATCTCCAATGTATTATTTTTTCCCTGCCATTCGGTAAGGTAACCTTGATAGGGGTTCAATCAATCAGATATCAGAAATTCTAGTGCCATTTTTATTGTTGAAAGTATTCAGAGGGCAACAACCCCTCCCCCCTCCCTCGAACCATTTTTGCCCCCTGGGCTTGCCTTAACCCTTCATGAAATGGCAAATTTTCATATAGCCATTTCGTTTAATAGCTGAACAATCCAATAAATATGCTTTTGGGGATGACACGACCTATGCAGTCTCAGGGCAAGGCCTCTCAATTGAAAAATCACAAATTGTTCGCAGATAGGTTTTATAGTAGACTAAAGGTGGTTATATGTTTCATGGTTGTACAATTAGCTTGAAACTTTCGGGGAATACCCTTCGGGCCCAGGGGACCTCAAGTTTTCCTTAGGAGGGATGTTAGGGGGAACGAAAATCTGTGAAGATAATTTTTGTCTCTGATCTGCTTAAAAGTCATATCCGTAACTCATCAGACCCAGGAAACTAATTTTAGGTTGGTGAAATGGGTATTTTTAGTCCATTCAAAGACTAACAAAACTTTTTTCTGATCAGTCTGTAAGTATTATTCTTATATTACTTGGCCATGGGCTTAACATACACAAAAAAAAACGAAAAAAGACCAACAGATTTTGTTTTTCAAATGACTGTAAATGAGATTTTGATATTTGGAATAAAATTTAATGGAAGCTCATGGTTGTGAACAAAAGCCCCTGAAGATGGTCCAAAAGTTGTTTTTCTCATTGTCTATGGCCAAGGGAAACCCAATGCTCTGAGAAACTTAGCTTGTGAGCATAGGCTTCCCCACCTTCTCTTTCTGAAAGTGGTAACAAAAAGTTCTGAACGGTTTGAAAGTCTTGAACGTTGTCCCTTGTTTAAGGAGACAGCTTACGAAAAAAAATTATATTGGACCCCCCCCCCAAAAAAAAAAAAGAAAAGAAAAAGTAAAAGAGCTCTGAGAAAGGACTAAGATTGCTAGTTATAGCCTTAAATCCTTGGATCAAGTGCCCAAGGATTTAAGGATATCTGACTGTTTTAATGTTACTGTATACTTTTACTTTTCTTTTACAGAAATTAGAAAGGCTTCAAAAAGTAAATGTATAGCATCTGAGGGAGTATTGGCTGCTGATCGGATTCTTATACCAAAAACCTCGGCAAACAAGACAAAACCAACAACACCCGCTGAAACAGTTGAAGACGTTACGAAAAGTGTGAATAAACTGGACATCGACGATAGAAATACAGACAAATTTAAAAAGATAAGGAACTTGAGGAAAAAATTAAAAGAAATTGAAAATCTTGATCAGAAAATAAAAAGTGGAGAACTGGTGAATCCTGATCCAGACCAATTGAATAAGGTATCAAGAAGGAATGAAGTAATTGAGGAACTTAAAGGTCTTGAAGATTCGTAACACTTTGGGTGATCTGTGGTTTCAGAAGCCAAATTGAGAAGGTCTATGAAACATTCAAGAACGCACAATAATAATCTAATTTGTAGTGTACCAGTCAACTGGTGAAAAATCTTGTTTCTAGTTTTGGGATCTTATGTTGTTGTGTTTTTTTTTCATTTTTGAGACTTAACATTATTGTTAAGGGTCCTTGGGCTAAAATTACATGCAATTAAAACAGGGAATTGGTCAGTTTGCCATCTGAATGGCTCGTATTGGAATAAAGTATCTTGATGTCTCATTTGATTTGCCTATTGCCACTTTTTGTTTATTTACTGAATATTAACGTTATTGTCTTTACATAGTCTCTCTAACCTAAAACTGAATTTATTAGCACTGTTTATGATGTTTAAGTTCAATTTATGAGTCCTGTCGATAATTGCTATAACAAAACTGCCTTTTCATTATAACCAAAAGAAAATATTATATCAAACGAAACCTTTAGGACCTAGGTATGGGCTAAAGTATTTTTTTTAGATATTCTTGACGTTCATCATAGATTATTAATTTAGAGGGATACAAAACTAAGCCAGCTAACAGTATTTACAACATAAACAGGGCAATCTAGTTTTATCGGCATATAACCTTTTCAATAGTATCCTTGTGTCGACATGCTACTAACCACCAGAATACTTTTGTTTAGCGTATATATATTTTTTTTCAGTTCCTAATCTTCTGAAATATTTTGTTGTCATAGTTTCAGGGAAAAGATTAATGCCATGCAAATATCTGGTATGTCACAATGTTCTAAATAATTTCTTAGTCCACGTTGCCTTTCTATTTACAACTAAAACGAAAATCTATTATTAATATGCGTAAAAAATTCTTAGACAGCCAAAAGTTTTTAATGCAAAAATAATAATAAAAGTCCGAATATTTAGGCTTCACATCCTTGAATCTTTTTTAAAAGAGGAAAATAAAATTAACAAAAAAAATCCATCCTATACAAAGCATGAAAAAAAACAGAAAAAACACAAACGCTGTACAAAAAACAAAACTTTTTTAAACAGAACAAAATCCACATAACAATAAGCAAAGCATAAAGAACGAATCTCTGCTGTGCAATGTATGTATATGTCCAAGTTAACTTAGATATCAGAAGATTAACGTTATTTTGTGAAGATCATAACCATCTTGGGGACGTTGATCCCATTTCTCGTAACTATGCCTTTTTTTTTCTCTTTTTTTTTTTTTTCTTTTTTTTTTTTTTCTTTTTTTTTCTTAATCAATTAAATATTCGGAGTCACAGTCAAAAAAATTCTTTCGATGTGCATATTTTCATCGAAATTTCCTGTTTTCCGAGTTTTGTTTACTTTTAACACGGGTTATCTGTACTTACAGTGTTTTATCACGAAGTTTTTGATATTATTTATCGTCTAATTTCATGCTTGTTAACTAGGAGACGATTTTTTGAAACTCATAAAAAGTCCAGTTTGAAACATTAAATTCGTCTGTAAAAATTTCAGCACCGTTTTGTCTTATAGCGTCGCAACGCTCTATGTCGCAATTCACGTATTATAAAAGTCCGTGAAAGGGCTAGGGCCTTGAGGAAAGCAAACATTCCCGTTAGTGTTCCCAGGGACCAATAAATCCTCCTCAAGTCTACGAAAAGCGCTGAAGTTAGCTTACAACTGGAGAGCACTAAGTCCCTGACACCTTCAGTTGAATGGAGGCATTGTGCAATACTAGACCCATATTGGTTACTACAGGGTTTTCTTCGCTTAGTGATGAAATTCTATTAATGAAAACCCGCGTCTTTCGCAAGCAATCCTTGGCCGGTCTCCTCCGGATTCTAATATATTCATCTCTGCTTATTTTATACTACTATGGGGAGTCAGTCCATAGTTAAATAACACAGAGTGGAGGAAGTTTAAGGGTAAAAAAAAATTCAGAAAATCAGTGAAACCCAAGAAAACTTAATCAGAATCCAATGCTATACTATGTCGTTTACTAGGCTATAATTTACTCAAGAGGTGCCACTCTTAAGGGTCACCCTACAAAAGTGTTTGTGGTCATGGTTCCGATTTGCCAGATTTGTGCTAGAGCCACTGTTGTGCTTTTGCGAGATTATACCGTCATAGCAAGTTGTAAATCTACAAAAACTGAGGCACTCGGGGGGGGGCAATTTTGACGTATACGAGGAATGTATGCGGGGAGTAGGGCCCTGAGACCTCAATATTTGTATTATGTTCCACACAATTTCCTAATTTTTTATATAATTCGCCTTTTTTACCCTCTCCCCCCCCCCCTTAGAAAAAAAAAACAAGTTCTAGTTTTCACGCCTAGATGCTTCTCCGGTCTCTTTCTAAGTAGTTATGACTAAATAATTTAATTGAGAGATAAATGACTGTTCCCAACAGCAAAAAGCTGAATGAGATTCTCGTCTCTCAGTCAATAATCATTTGTATACTTCAACACCGTATTTGCGTGTCTGTAGTCCCATCTTCGTTTTCTATAATGTAAGCAATTGCTTGCCGGCTAAATGGGTCAAACCGTGGACGTGGTAGAGCATATCTTGAAATCAAATTTAAAAAAGAATTTACTGTACATAGGAGACTACGCAAACATCCGAGACACGTGTTAGGTGTTTTGAAAACTGAGTTTCCTCTTTTATATAATTTCCTAAGTTTCACATTTTAGGACAGTTGCAGAGCACAAGAAGCGTTATTTTTGGGCCAAGGAACTTTCTTTATGCTTCTAATGCAATTTTTACAATAATTAATGCGATAAGTTTTTTTGTGTTTTTTACGAAACTTGGGTGTCTTGGATTTTTCAAAGCAACACATTTAATTCTGTCAAACGTTCATAGTTGTTAGTCAATTATTTTCTGAAAATTTGTTGAATCTTTTTTTTGTTTTACTTCATTAAAAACTTTCCAGAATTTTATTTGTAAAAAATATTAGCGCTAGAAAAAATATAAGGATATAAGTCACTAGTGTAAACAAAAAAGCTGTTCTTTTACTCAACTATGTGCTGAGATCTTACATCTTTTGACAAAGAATGCTTAAAGTGAAATCTTAGCACTAAGATCTTACATCTTATGGCGTTCTTTTGCTAACATCTTTCATCATTCTGCTCTGATCAGCGGTCTGAGAACAATGATGAGTATATCATCAAAGTTCTCTCATCATTGTTCTATATGGCAGAAGGATGGCGTCCTTCACACTTTATGCTAACACCATTGAGCTGTAAGATCTTAGAACAAAGATGAGTTAAAAGAACGGAAATCTTTGCAGAAAGATTAAGATCTTAGTGCAAAAGAATGGGCCTAAACTTTTATTGAAGTTTATGTCCTTCAAAATCTGAAAAACCCACATTTCTCGGAAAAACAACTGCTAAAACTACTAGCAATGGGGCTCAACGTACAAAGTCTTACGATTGCTTATAAAGGTTTACACATTTTAGGTTTTGAGCAAAAAAAGCTCAAATCTATCCATCGTTAACAATTATCAATTCAAATAATTTCTCAATCCAATTTCAGCTAAATTTATCCAAACGTTGCGTGACGAGAAATTCAAATTGCCCGGAAAAAATGTACTTTTGAAAATTATGAAGAGATTGTCAAGTTCATTTAATAGAATTTTGGTCAAAACTACGACAAGCAAACTAGATGGTTCTGATCGAAATAGACGGGCGAGTCACAGAAAACCTTACCACGAAAAGGAATGAAACAAAAGAAGTCCATTCTTCAATGGTGTGCATATTTCTATCTTTTGAAACTTCACCATCATTTCCCGTGTTGCTTTTTATGCTGAATTCAAAAATTAGAGCACAATTTCCCCGTTCTCTATAGTTTTGTATATCACACAACTATTGTACATTTACCAAAAATGTTGCATTGTGAAGAAAAATAGAAAATGCTCGGAAACTATGAACTGCTAATAAATAAATTTAAAAGGATCATCTCGAACTACGACGAAAAACGAGAAGATGGACACAAAGGGTTGACTCACAAAACTATCCTCGTAAGAAAAGCATTCAACATAAAAGTAATTTAATTGCAAGGAATTCATGAGTGATTGAAAAAATGTTCTTCGATCGGAAACCGAAACACAAAACAAATTAATTCCAGTGTGTTTTGGAGTTAGTAGGGAAGAAGTTGGTGATTTATTTCTTCTTCTCTGAGATTGAATGAAAGTTGGTAACTTGAATAAAAAGAATACATTATAGGCTCAAAACTAGGGGCAATGAGCCTCCGAGGCTCTTTAGATGGCGTTGAAGCCGAATCTCGTCGTCGTCATCCCGCCAATTTCAATGAAAATGGGATTAATTGCTAGCCTTGGTTTACACTGTCTCGTTTCCGCGTAAAAAGGGTGATTTTTGTGTGATCCGTTTGTTCCTGCGAGTTTATGCGTCATAATGGTTCAGTGCCTCTGTTGAAATATTTCTACTGAGCCGTTAAAAAACGCATCCAGTATTGAATTGAAACCTTTTTTGAACTATACAATAGAAATATCAGAGGAACTAATCATATTCATTAGAAGTCGTCCATTATTACGTAAAGAAAGATATGAGGACCATTCAAAGAAAAGTTTAATCCTAAAGGCCTTGGTGGATATTTCCAGAAAAATCAATTTAAAGGTAAAATTATAGTATTTGTTAGGCATAGCTAGGCTAATACAAGCTAGCCTTTTGAATATTTTCCTTGACTTAGAAAATTTGCTTTTCGAAAAATTTTACATCAATCTGCGCCCCCATATCAGCTCGAAGCAAGCAATCCTAATTATATAGACGAAAAAAATGAAGCCAAAGCCCCTTGGACGACCATTAAGCAGCATTTGCAGTCTCCCTCATAATGAAGAACTTGCATCCATTTTATTGTGCAATTTGGTCTAGAAAAATTTTAACTGAGCAAGCTTTGTTGAAGATTCAAAGACGATGTTTAGTTTCACGCGAAAGCACGAGTTTTATTTGCATGTTCTGTATGAAAATGGAATTCGTCAGCGTTGATAAATGAACAAAAGATTACTTAAAGGCTCACTGGAAGTATATTGATCTTATTACGTTAAAATCCTATTCAGTGCCGCGTTTACGCATATGACAAAACCTTCAGGCAGATTAAAATTAACAAATCTACTATTTACTAACCTTTTGCACGATTCTTTTTCTCCGTGGACAATACCATGTTATAAGTGACCACGTTCAGAAATATACGAGCGCGCAGTATTTGAGCATTAGAGTGCATTATTAAAGTTCCGAGTGCGATTTTGCTCCCATATCTTGCTGTAGCGACTCCAGTTCATGTACATGAATAAACTGGAAGAGAAGAGGTGGCTAGTGGCTCAGTAGCCCGGTGGCTATTCTACGAAAGTTGCTCTTGTGGAATTCCTAAGGAATCAGTAATAGAAAACATAACCATTCGGGAAACACTGTTCCAGGTCGATATTTTTCAAATATTAATTTTAAAAAAAATTCCGAAAAAGAAGCTTTTCAAAGAAAAGTAAAGGCCATTTTAACTTAAGATCAGCAGATACGAATACCTGTTAAAATTCAATCTCAAAATGACGAGAAATTACTATTAAAGACTAAATGAAGCCCAAAACGAACAGTAATTAAATAAACAATCATAGCAAAAAAAAAATACAACAAGTAATAATATAAAGGAATAAATAAATCTTAAAGCGAGTAATGCTTAAATTGAATATACAAATCAAGCTTAAAACGAAAAAAAAATATTTGGTATTGAAGTATAAATGAAACCCAAAACGAATTGAAATTAAATAAAGAAAAATAAAGCAAACAAACATACAATAGATACTAATGTAAATGAATAAATAGATCTTAAAACGAGTGAAACTTAAATTGATGCAAATCAAGCTTGAAACGAATAAAAATCACTACAAAAAAGAGTTTGGTTATCGTCTCCTTCTTTCACTGTAAAAGTCTAAAACCTACTGCGTCATGGCGCTTTACTGAAAACGAATTTTATTACAAATATTTCTTTTTGTACTTAATATTGAAAATAAACATTAAAACTACAGTAAAATTTTGAACTGATGACCTTTCAGCAATTGATATCATTTCATTTTACATCGAATATTCAGTTTAATTTATTAGTTCGTTATAAAATTGTTAATGACCCCGACAATTGTCCTTTTCCTTAATTGTAGAAGCCTACTGCGTCATTGGCGCTTCATTTATTAGAGAGAAAAAGGTTTTATTAAAAAAAATATAACACATTAACAACAAAACCCGAAGTTTATTAAACTTGTATGGGTACACATCACCCTTTACAAAACCCTACATACACAATTGCTACCAGCCAGCCTTAGACCCCCCCCCCCCATAAAAAAGGACAAAAAATAATAATAAGAAAATAAATAAAAATAAACGAAATAAATTAATTTCTAATAATTTCACGACCTAATTGGATACCGAAGACACAAAACTAAAAATCATTCATTCTATTCTACCTCCTCGTCGCCCTCCCCAAAAAAAAAATGTCACAATCACTTGAGAGAAAATTCGCCCAGCAAGGATTAAAACTCATATGTAGACAAACACTGTCCTTTTAATTTACTACGAAATTCATTTAGCTCATCAATTGTTGAAAGTGCTTGCGTTAGTGGTTCCCACACCCGAGGGCCAACATGTCATATGGAAAAAGCAGATTGCTTTGTAATGACCTGAGGTCGCCGAACTGGTGTTGATGTTCTAGTCGAGCAGCAATGAAAATTAACACAACTTGTAAATATTTCCCTAAAACACTCAGGTAATAACGCGTGTGCATATTTAAACATAAAAAGAGCATTATAAAAACGGAATAATCCAGCCATCGGTAAAATATTTACTTGATTATATCTATGTCTAACAGACATATTATGATTATCTCCAGTTAAAACACGTAGGGCATTATTTTGTAAACTTCTAAAGGGCCGAAGGTAAATTAAAAACGTGCTTGACCACACAAGACAACCATATAGAAGGTATGGGTGAACAAAAGAAAAATAAAGCAATCTCATAATCTCTTTCGGAAAAAAGTGCTTCAGTTTCCTCATCATCCCAACATTTCTGGCAACTTTGCCACTAACACATGAAATGTGCTCTTTGAAGTTAAGGCACTCGTCAACAATCACCCCTAGATACTTTGTCGAAACTTCCCGAGGCAGAATATTTTCACCTAACTGTATCTTTTCAATCCAAGGGTAGTAATTGCTACTTCTCCCATACATTACAAAATGGAATTTTGCATGGTTTAGCTGAAGTCTGTTAACCCTCATCCATTTCTCAATGTTTAGCATGCCAGTCTGAAGATTCTGTATAAGCATTCCCCGGTTTTTGCAGCAACAGTTAGATGCGTGTCATCAGCGAAATAAGGCAAAATAGATTTTGATGCTCCAGTATCACTACATTTTAAATCAAAAGACAGTCCATTGATAGCATTTCGCAGGTCATCAATATATATATAAGAAACAGAAGTGGCCCCAAAACAGACCCTTGAGGGACACCGAATTCAATACTTTTAACTTGCGATTTGATTTCACCAGCACTGACAAACTTCTTTCGATCTTGGAGAAAAAATTCCAATAGACGATAAAACACACCTCGAAAACCACAATTCCTCAGCATCACCAGAAGAATTCCATGGTCCACTGCATCAAAGGCTTTCACAATGTCCAAAAAAAAAACAGATGTAACTTTCCACCCTTTGTCCAGATCATCGTTCACGAACGTCATGAGAAAAAGAAGATCTTGATCTGTCGACATTGCTTTATGGAATCCAAACTGAGTTTCACTAAAATACTATTTATTCTCAAGAAAATAAGCCATCCTGCCGCAAATCAATTTTTCAAAAACTCTCGATAAAACTGGCAGCAATAAAATAGGCCTATAATCATTCGTCAAACTTTTTTCCCCGCCCTTAAAAAGCGAAACCACTCAAGCAATTTTCATAAAATCGGGAAAAACACCAACTTTTAGGCACATATTAAATAGAACACAAACCTGGTCGCATATTTCCGAGAAAACATACTTAAGTACACGTAATGAAAGGAAGTCAGCACCCGAAGCATTATTTCTCATGTTCCACAATGTGGTACGTAATTCACTAGCAGTTACTGGTTTCAGATATGCAGATACATCACCTTCCTCGGGTAAAAACTGGTGGTATGTTCCATCTTCAGAAAATTTTCTCGTGGAGTTCGCTATACGTTTACCAACAATAGAAAAATGGTCACACATATTATCTACAATCGAAGCATCAGTGTTGAAATTTTCAGGTAAAATTGAACTTTTGGAAGGGCTGAGAACAGAGTGAATTACTCTCCACGTTCGCCTGGGATTACCTACACTTTTTTTAAACTCATTTCGATAATAATTAATTCTCGCTTCTCGTAAATGGTTATTGAGTTCACAATTATATTTCTTGTATCTCACTTTCCACCCTCCATACAAGACAGTAGAACACGTTCCACCGTCTCGTACAAAAAAACCTCCCCGCCGCTGCACCCACTGCCCATACAACATAACAAAAAAAACTCATAGAAAATAAAAAGGGAAAAATCTCACTCAAATTAAAAAATACAGGATAATGCAATCGAGGAAAAATATAATTGGTTTTCTTCATCAGGCACACACTTGTGCTAGTGCCACTAACCATGAATACAAAATTCATCTTATAATAGCAAAAAATTACTCTAAACATCAAAACAAAATGAAATGCTAGAATCAACAATCGAGTAGCTCTGGTATTGGCTCATTATACATATATTTCACTTTTCCAACACCTTCTCTCTCAATCTGAATGAATGGAGGAACAGTATTAAACACTCAAGCTGGAATACCCTTTTTACTCAATATAGATCTAATCTCGTAAAGTCTATTCCGTTCTTAACGAACAGACAATGGAGCATCATTGCTAACGTAAACATTTTTCATAGCTTTATTTGAACCGAAAGTCTTATTCTTAATTTTTTCCCATTACGTAAGATCATAAACTTCGCCTCGCGTGATTTAACATTCACTTTGAAAAACTTTTGCTCTTTTTTATTCGTCACAATTGTAAATTCTGGAACCTTTGTTAATTCTAAACCATTGGTACGTACATATTTCTTGCAATAAAGTTTTAGCAGTGGCTACATCATCACAAACCGTATTCCACGCAGTAATGTTATTTTCTGTAGATAAATATTCCACTTACATTAATCTCGCCGACAACGAAGATGTCATTTCACGGTAATATTTTGCTTCAGTGGATACAATATTCATTTGCGTTTTTAGTGAAATTACTTCTTCATTTACTGCATCGCAATTTTTACCAACTTGAGCAACATTGGATTGTAAGATAGCTTGAGCATTTTCCACAGAAATTACTCGATTTTCTAGATTAGCCAATCTCGTGTCAATTGATTTTAATGTACTTTGAGACTCCGTTACAATTTCAAGAATTTTCGAGAAATCGTCCGCTAATGACTGGATCGAAGCACGATTTATTGACTTATGCGTTGAAGATGAATGCCCAGATTCGTCATACATAACCGATCCAAATTGTTCCTCTGATTTACGTTTACGCTTATTCCTCGTCATCACAAACCAGTAAATAAAAAATTAGAATATTCTTACCGGAAAAAGTACTTCTTATTTATCCACGTAAGTACCGTCGTGCAGTTCGCTAAGCCGTTAATGCACGGCTAACACATAAACACATCAAATCTTCGCATTGGAACCCTCAGCTAATAAATTGACTTCTGTTTATGCGTAATCATTAATTAGCAGACTCCTTACATAAAAAGAACTTGTTCGCATTCACAGAACAAAACTCCGCCCACTTTGCTATTTCAATTCATTTTATCTCACATCAACCTAGGTTAAAAGCACTAGCCAAACGATGTTACTCGGCTGATAGCTGATTCATAACTGAAACGAATTATATTTCAAATATTTTCTTTTCCAGTTCTTACAGCATTGAAAATGAAAATAAAATTACAGTGAAATAAAATCTTGAACGGATGGATCTTTAAACAATTAATATCATTATTGTGGTGACGCATTCTAATTAAGTCAATTTGGAATTTAGTAAAAATATTAATACACAAATACAAAAGTTCAGAAATACCACTTTTTATTAAGATAAGGAACATATCCTGGCAAGTTTATGCTCAAAAAATTGAGAAATTTACACTTCCTAGCTATGTGCGTCAGTTGGGTCCCGGAAGGTGTGGTTGATCTAATGTATAAAAGATACATTTTATGGGAAGGGGCAGCTTGATACTAATTTTATGCCGGACTGACCTCTGGTCCGTTGATTTAGAAATACCTTGGAGTACTGTCGGATTATTGTAAGTGTCTAAATATGGTATTATATATTATTGTAGATTTCTGATACTTGTGGTCTACCTGGGACAACCAGTCCCAGCAAAATATATATAGCTTATTAAACCTTGTACTAGTATATCTTAACTGAATAAAAGTGTTGTATTATAGCCAACCTCTCTACAATCTACATTTAGTCTCTCGAATATACCCAGGTGGTACGCCTCACTAGTCAAGTCATAGTCTAAGGCACGCTACCAATGATTTATTACCTTAGGGCCATAGTTTATCTCCCCTATAAAGGGAGAATAAAGGTATCTACAACAGCATCACTTTACAACCTTAAAACCACTTTACCACAGCTGGTGGAAGTCGGAAAAACAGGGTCGAGTTGACTAAATAAAAATTGTATATTGAAACAGAAATGGCTTTATCAAAAGGGGAAAGTAAATGGACTTCGCTTTTAGCGGCATTCGAATTAGCAAAACTTCGAGTAGCTGTGCTCGAACTTTGGCTGTTACAAATGGACAAAATAGAAAAAAAGCTCAATTAAGAATTGTAAAATGAAAGAAAAATACAGTGTCTAGTTTTTAGCAAGTAGAAGTAAGTGTATAATTAGTAGTTTTCTTAGTGCTAGTAATAAATGCAATGTAGCAGTGCTATACATCACTAAATAATAAAGTATTTGTACTGCGAATAAAAAGAATAAAATAAAATATAATGCGTAAAGAAAAAAAATCTAGCTGGACCGATGAAACGTTTGTAGAAACAGAAGAATCTTTAGACATAATAGTAGCAAATAGGGTTTTAATTCAGCCTTACTAGTGGTACAGGCTATAGACTTATTGTTCAAGGATAACACTGCTACAATTTAGCAAAGGAAGCAGATAAATTGTGGTCCGAACAATGATAGGTTAGAAGCTGCCATTTCCAAGTGTTTTAGGAGTAGAGATGCTTCGAAAATATGTCATTTTACGACGCGATAAGTATTAGAATTACCTTTGTCAAAGCTAACCCGAATACTAGGTTAGTTGTGCAACATCACAAGCAAATGGAAGATAAAGATACATAAATATATAATTAAAGTACTCGAGGAAATGGATGGAACAAAGAGAAAAGTAACCTTATAAGTAAAAAAACAAATGTGGATGCTTAGTAAAAGTTGCTGTAGGAAGCGAAAAAAAAAGAGTTGTTACTCAGCTGAGATTGGAACTCTGCATAAGGCAAGAAATTCGGTGAGAGAAACCGATAATCACAGAAAATGGAGGCAGGGGGATAGGTCTTAAAAGGGTCTCCTTTCCCTACACAGAGGACCTTCATCTGAATAATGGTGTTAGAAAAAGTTCAAATTCTGAATTAGCCGCACAAAATGCGTCAGAAGAAAGTTCAAATTTGAACTTTAAACCATGGCTGCTTTCGAGCCATGTAGATGTAAAACAAGCCAGTGTTTGGAAACTGTTATGCTTGTTTACATAAAATATAAGCCCACATTAGGCAAACAGAGAAGGCAATGCATCCTTTTGGGATAGCTAATATTGATAATTCTGGTCCGCTCTTACAGTTACTAAATGACGAACCATTCTCAAGTCTAGTCTAATTATTAATCAGTACAGGTTAGTTAAATATCAGATAGAGTGTATATAAGATAAAACACGGTCTGATAGTAGAAATCAAATAGAGTGAAGCCAATAGTCCCTTATATTCAAGTTAGCCTACAAGTAGATTGTATCCAGGAACCAAATAGAAATAATATTACGGAAACAATTACACAGGACGTTACAGTCTATATTACAAAAATTATTGTTCAGACTCCTAACTTTTGACGGGTGAATGTAAACTTAATAAACATTATATATTTAGAATCAGCATTAAAAGGCAATTCTTTTGATATGTTTATTAAAAAAAATTTTTTGGGGTTGTTAAAAAAAAAATTTGACGGGAATTTCAAAAAAAAAATAATAAGAAAGGCAGCAAGAGTTTCGAAAAAAAAATGACTAGCATGGCATGAAAAATTATAAGAAGGCACCTTAATAGCCTAAAGGACCTAAGTTGAAGTTGAAATTAAAGACAAGACCACTAAAAGTTGGGAAGTTAAAGTGAAAATAGCCATTATCACTTGTACGTCTAAAAATAAATTACCGTATGCCATGAAGGCAAGGTGTTTTTTCTGCAGAAGGGCCACTTTGTTTAATAACAGAATAGCCCAAGAGATAACTGTGGCCACAAATAAAAAGTGTGGCTGTAAATAATTAATCATTGTCTGTGCAGGTTCAAAATCGTCATTTTAGCTGTAACCAATGACAAGAGAATCCAGAATCGTTATAAGGAGCCATCAAAAAGAAGCCGTGGTAAGCAAACCTTAGAGTGCAAGCACAAGTCCATAGAGTGCCAAAACATGTAAAAAAGACGAATAGCTAAATTTTGAGCTTATCAAATCAAAGCTGTAAACGAAGCCTTGTCCCAAAAGAACATTGAAGCTGAAAACAAAGAGATTACAGGCGAAAACGTTAACTGTTTCAAGTACCTGAAATTCGAAAGGAATTAGAAAACTAATGAGTTTGAATAAACAAACAGACATAGAATAAGCTAAAAACAGGTAATGACACAAGTTGGTTCGAAATAGAACCCAAGTTGTAAAACAAAGATAAGAAGAAAAGCGAAAAATAAATGTATATAATCGTATATGGGAAATGTACATAGTGGTAACAAATGTTAGTGACAAAATATATATAGTTATAAAGGTATTTTGAAAACCTTTACTAAAGATGGAATTGTTATCGTAAAAAAATTGTAAATAAGTAAATTTTAATAGAAAAGTCATGTTAGATGAACTATTGCCAAGCCCGTATATAGAGGCTAATCACGGTTCTTAGTTGCAGTGTATAAATCTATTTGTTGGAGTTGAAATTTTTTTATAAATATTTTAATTGCAGTTGAGACTTATCAGATAAAATTCTTGACGGACTTATTTAAAAGTTATACAAAGAACAAATATCGCAGTGACTAAATGAATCGTAAGGGTACATAAATATTGTTTGTGTTTAAACAATTAAGTTATGTAAAAACATAACTTAAGTCATTTTAAATTATAAATGTAAATATAGTGAATTAATATATTGAGTATTTTTTTTATTTTGCTTTTTGTATCATTCAAGAAGTATTCTACATTAATACTTTATAAGCAATTAAGAAAACACTAATTGGAATTAATTCCAATGCTAGTCTATACCGTGTTTTATTTTTTAAATGCTTTAAGTTTTAACCAGTAGTTGAATGTTCAATCTAGTTTTGCGACTTAAAAAATACTTGTGTAAGTTATTACACAATGATTGTCTATATACTATGTTTTTATTTATTTTAAGTTTTAACTAGTAATTTAATGTTATATATAAATGTTTGACTCCGAATCAACGTACATATATTTCAATTGTGAAATAATCCGTTAAGTATTAAGTTCGAAAAGGATGTTGAAACAAATCGCCAGCAAGAAACATAATGTTTATATTTAAGCGGCATATTATGTTTAGAGTAAAATCAGAGAAAAGTAATTAAAAGTAATTAACCTTTACAAAATTTATTGTTTCTTTTTACTATATATGTAACACTTCATGCTTTATATGTATTCTAACGGGAAAATTTATTTTAGATACAGCCTTAGTTTTTTTTGGAAATCAACTTTTTCGTAACATCCTTTCAAATCCATTTTTTCGGTCATTTTTTGACGCATTTTTGGAAAGTAGCAAATTTCAAGCCAGTTCAATTGTATCCTGATACTACCAGCTCATACCATCAGAAATCAAACCATAACTGGTCAACTAATATTTTGGAAACTGTATGCAGTATTACAGAACATTGCTACCAGTTCATCATAAAGTGAGATAAAATCAGAACTTAAATTAGGCCTAGAAAATGGGCTACGTAGCCTAATTGGCTGTATATTATTGAAAGAATGTGAAAATGCTTTGTGCTGGAAAAATATGTGAAAATTTAAAAACCAAAATTGTTACGTATAATTTATCCAAGGTATTTCTAACCCCAGAAAATAAACGATAAATCAACCACATCACCCAGATAAATTAAATTATTAATGAGAATTAAAATTAAACTCAAATAATCAATAAACGTTTCGAATATACTTCAAATCTAATTTAAACAGAACCACTAATATAATGCTTTAGCCACTGGGGGTCAAGCTAAAACAGAAGATGCATATGAGAATGAGGGTGAAAAAAGAAAATTATACAGGTTAGAGACAGAGAAAAACAGAAATAAGGATAAATTTCAAAATTGATATCCTTGGACAAAAAATGACATGGTATATATTTGACCATAAACATGACCCTAAGGAAACCAATTAAGGGTATATGCACAGAATGACCAAAAGATGGCAGCATATAACTATGTACAAAAATAAGTTGTTTTAAAAGTAAAATATTGAGAGTTGGAACAACTCTTCTTAAAATAAGGAGTATTGTGGTGACGCTTTCTAATTAATTCAATTTGAAATTTAGTAACAAATTTAAGACGCAAATACAAAAGTTCAGAAATACTGCTTTTTATTAAGATAAGCAACATATCCTGGCAAGTTTATGCTCAATAGGAAACTGAGAAATTAACACCCTAGCTATGTGCGTCAGTTGGGTCCCGGAAGGTGTGGTTGATAAAATGTATAAAAGATACATTTTATGGGAAGGGGCAGCTTGATACTAATTTTATGCCGGACTGACCTCTGGTCCGTTGATTTAGAAATACCTTGGAATATTGTCGAATTATTGTAAGTGTTTAAGTATCTTATTATATATTATTGTAGATTTCTGATACTTGTGGTCTACCTGGGACAACCAGTCCCAGCAAAATATATATAGCTTATTAAACCTTGTACTAGT